>NC_050523.1:21745570-21794439 GCF_002922805.2 Oryzias melastigma | reverse complement strand
AAGCCAAGTGAGATTCTTCCTTGTACCTCAGCAGTGCTGTCAGTGTATTCATTGTTTAGAATCTGGAAGTATTCATTATCACCACGTCGGCCAGATTGAGTACGCCACAGTTTATGTAATTAATGCAATTACATATAAAAAAAGTTTGAAAAAGTTAGATCTCCTGGTATAACACGACACAATTTTGTGAATGTATTTCTGGTTTTACCCAAAATAGTTCATTAAGAAGCCAGGTGGTTTTAACTCGTGTGCTATCCTGGACATGTTTACATTAAAAGTGGGGTCATCTGTTTTTTTCCCAAGGATTTTTAATCTTGTCTGGTGTCCGTGGCAGACATAAGATCCTGTTCACATTTGTTATGGGAGAGATCACACATCAATGTAATGGTAGGGTCATCTTGACCCTATGAGAGAGCACAAGGGTTAAAGTACTTTAAAATTATTTAAAAAAAATAATTTAGTTAAAACCGACTCTTCAACAAGGGGTTAGTAAACAATGTCAGAGCTTGTATTTAATTTATTTTTGTATCTCATTTATGTTTCATATTTCTGTATTTATGTTTCATATTTCTGTATTTTGTTTAAAAAATGTAAAGAGTCTAATGCTGTTATCCCAATACAAATGTTGTACTGATGGTGCTGACCAAATCCCAAATAAAATGTAACATTTACATATTTAGTGTTGTTTTTACTGTTTCTCAAATCATTCTCATTAATGGCTTTGGTGAGACATTCAAGAGAAATGAAAGAGACATGAAACAGACAATAATGAGATCTCTTTTAGAGCTAATCCTTCTCAAATGTGTCTCATCCTTTTCTCCTTAATCCTTCTTTAAAACAGCTGAGACAGTTTAGATCAGAGGGAGACTATTATGAGATCTCTGTTGTTTCTCCCACTTCTTAAGTCTTGTTCAAAAAGCTTATCTCAATTCAAGCTCATTTGTCTCGTTGATGTCTTTGCTCATCTTTGCTTAACTCTTGCTCCTAAGGGTCCCTTAGGAGCAAGAGTTAAGACACAAATGATCACAGAATGATACAAAGATGAGACGCTCAAACTGATCTCAGGAGATGAGCTTGAGCCACATTTGAGCAACAGATTTTTCCTATGGGAAAACCTATCCGACCCACCAGGTCATTATTAATGGCTCAGTTTGAACTTTTATTTCCAGGCTGTGTGAAATCTAAGTGAGATAAACTATCTTAAAACAAGCACACACATGCTTATTTTTAATGGTACTATAATTCTTCTCACTTAGTAGATTTGATGCTAGATCATTTCCTTTATTTTAAGAGTTTTGGTCCTTAATTATCTCAATAAGATATTTAGGTTTCTCACTGAGATTTTATTACCTTTTATGAGTAAAAACACACTTGAAACTAGAATTTCAATAGTTACAATATTAACATTAGCTTTATTCAAGCCTATGCAGCAGTTTTGCCTTAATTCGGGAATTTCAAGTAAATTATTATGCATAGTGAGAAAAGAATAGAGCTAACAGTTCACTGTTGTTTTCAAAGAATAGAAAATTACTTTTGTTTTTAGTATTTTTGGCTGCTTTCAAGAAACAGATCCTAGTGGTTATCATATGTCAAGATAACCTAACTAGCAAAATCTTAATTAAAGAATTGTTTTGAACATTTTAAGATCTTGGAAATTATATTAATATAGTTAAAATGAGCTTGATATTACTAAAAAAAATACTAATTTTAAGATATTTGTGATTGAGGTTAGAAATTTTTACTTGTTTTAAAAACTGTTGAGGAGCCAAGTTTTCTTGTTCTGTTGGCGGATATTTCTTATTTTATGCAATATTTAGCTTATTTTTGTACGTTTCCCTTGTTTTTTAAAGCAGACTTTTTTCAGTGTACTTTTTGCTAAAAACTCTGCATTCACAGCTATGTACCAAGTAACCTGTAATCTGAATGTAATTTGAATAGTTTATTTTAGTGGAATTTGTGAGGTATTTATTGACAAGTAGTATGCCTGAAGTCTACTTTTTAAGTATAGTATATAGACCATGTATGTGTAGTAAAGGAAATATACTAATGAATTTTTCTTAAGTCTTATTTAGAACAGTTTGAATTTACAGTATAAAGATATTTAAAGTGTAAACTTCAAGTATACTGGAGACTTGTAGTACTTATTTAGAGTACTTTTTGTTCAGGATAATTCATCATTTCCCATTGTGCTGTAGGTCGGTTTGTTTCTGGTTGCTGAGTCGGTAAAGTTGAAGTTTGATCAATTGCTTTTGTTTAGCTCCTTCATAATAAATATATTTTCAAATAAATAACATCTTTATTTTTGGATTATTTCCGTGTTATCCTCCATCATCTTCCACAGAGAAAGTAAACAAGACACAAATGTCATCATTACCTTCAGCAAATCTCAATATGCTTCAAACTAATCATCGTATCTTTTTTCTTGCACATTATTTAATACGGTGGATCTAATTTTTTTTTTTTAATTTCAGGTTTGGTTGCCTCTTTTAGCCATCTCGTCCAATCTCCTCATCCCACATCAGGCCACCATCCAAAGTCTTTGTTGTTCTCTTCGTATCTGGACGTGTTTACTTCCTCTCCTTTAGTGCTGAAGTTAGAGAGGAGAGGAATTTCAAAACCTAACACACATGAAAGGAAGAAGTGAGGTCATTTGTTCTGAGAAGAATGCTGTGGTTTCTCCTCGCTGAAGGTTCACCTTGGAAGTTTGGTTGGGGTCAAAAACAACTGCGTAGATAGAACAGGAAATTCTTCACTGATTTGACAAAAGGGTATTTTATGGGTTTCACCAGCAGCACATGTTTGGTCTGCTGGTTCTTTGAAGTCCACATTGAGTGTGAGGAGAAGGAAGCAGGACAGTTTTCCCTGAAACAAACAAGATCTGCCACGACAAGAATGAAATTCCATGAATGGAAAACAAAAACAAAAGAACTTTAAGGAGGAGCATCAGCTAGAAAACAACAAGGAAGTTGTTCAACAAATTCCAAATTTCCTTCCTCACACATTTCGTTTTAATGACTAACATGTCAAGAGACCCAGTCTTGTCATTGACCTTTTAACACCGGAGCTCCAGTGCTTAGGTTTTTTGATTTACTAGAACTTTTCAACCGTTAACTCGATCATTCCGGCAGATTCTGAAGGAGAAAAGATCTTTAAATGAATCCGAATGTGGAACCGTGCAGGTATTCAGGCAAAAGAACCAAACTAACAATCAGCATTTCTGATGACCAAGAATTTAATGTCAAAAAGTTACTCTGATACATAAGACACTGAAGAAACCAGAACAGAGGAACTGGATCAATGCGTTCACATCAGCCGTCACTCCTTTTCTCAGTAGTTACAACACTGACATTTCTCATGAGTAGAGCAACTACTTTTCACAAAATCTACTGAACATTTTTTCTTTTAATTTCAGAACAGGAAGAGATGAAGCTGCTGTGAGAGATCAGATCTTCGTCAAAGCTCTGTCGGAGGAAACCCTAAGAAGCATGGATCATCCTGTGACAGCCAGACGCAGGATGAGCTGAAGGAAAAGAAGGCTCAGATAAACGAGAGCATGTTTTTGGCAATAAAATGGTAAAAATTGTGCCCTTCAATGTGTTGTCAAATAAATTAAAAGCTGGATCTAAATTGTGGTGGGCTTAGCGCCGCGGTTCACACAGACGCAACACTTTACCACAAATGAAAAAGGATCTAGAAAAAAAACAGTTCCTAAGAAATGTGAGATTAAAATAAAAATCATCTATGCCAACACGGCTAATACAAGTGTTCCAATTTCAACAGCTCTAATTTAGGCGGAAGGTGGGTGTGGCGCCTCTTTACAAAAAGCAAAAACGCACAAAAAGCTGTCGACCCTGAATGGCAATTTATTGTAGTTTCGATCAGCTGCATATAAATAATTTTCAGGAGCATCTGTGGGGCTCATCAGAGGAAGTAGGGCGTGGTCGTCCGCGGAGGTATGACGCGCTCCGAGTCCGGGACGGCGCGGAACAGCTTGGGCTCCCGTCTGCTGACGTCCTTGAACACCATGATGGAGGCGATGTTCCCGCAGCGGTAGCAGTAGTTGGGGGCCGACCACACGGTCACCAGCTTCTCGTCAAACATGAACTTGTAGCCCTCGTGGACCAGCTGGTGAGCGCGGCAGATGAGCTTCAAGCTGTTGATATGAACAAACTACAACAGAGGTAACCGTCAGTCTGGAGGTAGAGCTGAAGATGCTGCTCCTCTTCCACCGTTTGGGGTTACCTCATTGGTGACTTTGGATCCAAACAGCCACCCAGCTCCTCGAGGACTTATAGCCCACGTGTCTACATCTTCCGGGTCGGACCACACCAGATCACAGAAGGCTCCCTTGTGAGGAATCTCTTGGTTGCGCTCGATGGTTCGGATCTGGTCCAGAGTCTTGATGTCTGGGGAAAGTCCACCATGAACGCAGAGGATCTGCTCATCTATTAACTGAGAGAAATGAGGGGAAAAAGGTCAATAGAACAAACAAGTCCTCATATTTTTAGGTGAAGATGCTTCTGTGCATCATTAAAGTACGGTGGCCCTGAAGGGCAAATCACCAACAAATCACTTAAACTCAATCAAAACAAAACTCAGAAAAATGAAACAATTCAGAAAACAACAATTTTCAGAAGGCCTGGATATCACCATATATTTCCAGAATCGATTCAATTCCATTCGGAGTTACCATGGTTACAGATTCAGACACATTTGGTTAGAAATACATTAATAATCTATATATATGTTTTGAAGATTTTCATATCAATCTGATACAGTTCACAAACTGTAAAATGCATTATTGAAATAATAATACGATTGTTCAAAACATACAGTGTTCATGGATGCTCAAACGGAGAAGCTCTAATAATTGTTCTGTTCCTGGAGGACGTTTCACTTTGGCCACTAGGTGGCGATTGCACTATAGCATTACATCTTATTCCAGAAGAACAAAGTATGAGCAAAAATTGTGCTTTAGGCCGCAAAATGTTACTTTTTCCTTTAAAGAGTTTAGAAAATTCATGCCTGTGAGTTTATAAAGATGTTAATTTAGTCAGCAATTGGGCATTAGGCGTCCAGCATCAAGCTAGCAGACTCTAGCATTAGAGTCTAGCTGCATTTCTATTCCACATATGTGGTAAACTTTGTTGAAATGATAGAAATGTGAAAAAAAAAATCAAAAGCACCACAATTTTTCAATTATACTGTTTCCATTAAATTATAATTATGTGAATAAACACAAACCAACTCATGTGATAAGTTATTAAAAACACAGATGTGATCAATACTTTGATTTACAGCAGATACATTCTAATTTTAACTGCAGCACTAGCACTTATCATCTATCAAAGGAGACCTCGGCGTCTTATCCAGGTCATGGAGAGGAAAGCTACATGGGAGCGACTACGAATGAAGAGATTTGGGGAAATTGTGGTTGGTGATTTTATAAGAGGAGCTGTGGATCCAACAATTCCTCAAGACACGCTCCACTTTGGATGAACAGAGTGATGCTGTGGGACCTTTTGTGTGCAGCCACTGTTGGTCACATGACTCATTTAATTAAAAAAAAAAAAAAAGTACTTTCATTGCAGTTTTTCAAAATAAGTTATTTCAACACTCCTGAAAAACCACCTCCTCCAAGCACATTTTTTTTTTTTTGCAATAACTACGTTTTCCTAAATTGACATGATTCCAATAGGCATTTTTTAGTGCAAATCCAATTTCTGCAATTTCATAGTCTATGGAAATGCAGCTACAAATGCACATCTCATGCTTTGAAACATGATACTGTAAGGGTAAAGGACAGCAAATGAGAGCATAACAACCATGTAATGACCAGGGTTTACAAAGTGATCCCTCGTTTTTCATTTATTTAAAAAAAAAAAAAAACTGTCAAACTGTGGGCTGTAAAACTGTCATAGTGAGGGACCAGCATATTACTGGTAGGCAGTTACTCAGTGGAACCTGAGACAAATTTATTATAAACCTGTTGCTAAAACCCAATTTTTAATCTCTGATTAAAAGAAATGTACTTATTGTGTAAATAACGTAAAGTCTTGACAAATGAACTTACAGCTGCCACAGTCAGCATGTCGAACACTTTGGCGCAGTACCTCCAGGCGTTGGCGTTCCCATACTTTGTTTGACATTCATCTGAACAGAAATCAGTTTGATCCGATGATACAAACAAACAAGACCGAAAACCTTCTGAGCACACACTTATGTCGTACATACCATAAAAGCCGTACACTTGAGTTATTTGTCTGCTTTCATGGTTTCCTCTCAGAAGAGTGATGCGGTCTGGCCACTTGGCTTTTAAAGCTAGTAGGTATGTAAAAGTCTCCAAACTGTAATATCCTCTGTCAACAAAGTCTCCCTGCAAAAAAAAAAAAAAAAAAAATCAACAGAGTTTAGAACATCCTACAGTCTGTTTGAGACGAGCAGAAAACCAAGCCAAACAGGTGGCTGAGACTGACGCGCGGATTAGTTCAGCTGGAATGCTCTGTGCTCAAACATGACAATTAATTCTACACACGCCTAAAACAAACAGAGCGACACACAAAAACAGAAATAACCAGTTAGTTAACTGTGTTTCAAATGTTAGACTTGATCAATTTATATATTTAGTTAACAACTCTCAGTTGAGCTCATTTGAATCCAATAGATCCTTTAATGGAATTTGTTCCCCTTTTGATCCTGAAATCTACTTTTGTTTTGTTGAGATTCAACTTTATACATTCTGTTAAAAATGTGATTTGTGTTTTATTGCCAACAATGATGGGATGTTTGTTTTACCTTTATGAAGCGCTGGTTACATCATCACTTTAAGTGTAGTTTTAATAACTGTTTGAGTGGTTGTGAGTCGTTTGTCCACCTTTTTAAACCGTAATAAACTTGAATAGAAACTTTACAAGATTATAGCCACGTCAGCTCTTTCTTGTGAGTTCATTGCTGGTGAAGCTGCAAAAATTAACATGCTTTCTGTCTAAATGTCAACATTTAGAAAGGAAGTTTCAACTGTTTAAAGTTTATAACACCAAAACTATGTGAAAACTATTTAATCTCTGGCAGAATCACTTTATAAATACACATTTAAAAAATGAACCAAGACTTGATTCTTCACATTCTTGAAGAACTAAACCAAATTGATCTAAAAAATAAATAATCTCCACTAATATGTGTATGAGACTCCTGTTTTTGTCTATTAACTTAAGTGCAGCTTTCTTTTATTTTGAAGTCAAAGGCTCTTCTTCTGTTTCCTCTCTCTCCTGCCAAAAGAAACTGTACAATTTACCAGCTTGAGGGTTTCAGAAAGTAGCGGATGGATTTTTAACATGCCATCGAGCAACTTAAATAATGAGTCGGAAGGAATGTGATGGAGAGAATTCAGTATTTTTTCAAAATAAAGCTGTCTTCGGAATCAAATTACAAATAGAACAGAAAAAGTGTAGGTCGTGTTCCCACGGACCGGTACCGGTCCACGTCCCGAGGGGTTGGGGACCACTGTGTGGATAAACATTTACAATTCCAATGCATGCATACCTAAACCACCATGTTCTCGGACAGGAAATGAGACAGCTCTACTTGTTTGTCAATATTAGAGGCATTTCCTTCTACTAGCAAAGACTTAATTACAGTTTGATCATTTAAAAGGCAGAAAAATAAGTTCAAATAACATCAGATTTCTTACCATGAAAATATAGTTGGTGTCTGGGACTTGGCCCCCGGTTCTGAAGAGTTCACAAAGGTCATAAAACTAGACAGAGATATAAAACGTTTTATGATAAATAACACATTTAAAGAAGGTTTAATGACATATTTCCATGGGACCTACCTGACCATGAATATCTCCACAAACGGTAACGGGAGTCGCAACCGGCTGAACATTCGACTCTTCCAGCAGCAAATCACAAACATAATCACACAATCTCTATTAAGGAAGAAAAAAAAAAGTTTGAGTGTTCACAAATTTCACTGAAAATCATCCTTGGGGAATGCTATAAATCTTTAAAGTACATTTTAAAAGACAATCATGACGTGGGCGATTCTATTTCTGTTACAGTAAAAGTTAATAAGTTACAAAGCATGTCTGCTTTATCAGGGATCTACACAAACCAAACCATCTGTGTTCAACTGATGCTGTTCCCCTTTTTGCACATTTTACATTTAAATAGAAAACCTTTGCATCTGAAATCACACAATGACAAACACAACAAGAGGAAATATGTAGTCAAAATTTCTGCACGTTGAATTTCTAAGTTGAGTTTCATATCTTGAATAAAGACTGATGTGTTCCTCCTGTTGGGCCGCTCGGTTCAGTTTTAAGTGCTGTCTTATATTTTTAACTTCTTGTATCTCAGAATCGAGCAAACAAAACCCCTTCATCCTTCTGAGCCAGACTTAAAAGAAAAAAGAAAATAACAGCTTCAATGTGCTCAAAGCAAACAACTTTTGTTTACCACACATCTGTTATCAAAACTTTCTTTACTACAAATAATGAAAAGTGGTGTTCTTAATTTCTGTTAAGCAAAAAAGTAGGTAGTAATGAAAAGGTAATTCAGTTCCAATGATCTATGGCGTCTGTTTATTATGTAAATAGTCAGCATACATGATCAGATGGATCAATTTGGAATTGTTTCTACAATGAGATAACCATGACAACGAATAAGGAAATGATTTCTTTAAAACTTAATAATCCCTTTAAAAGTCACACTCTGATCATCTTTTGATCTATTGTAGAAGTGATCCAGGTGGTCAAAACTGTGTCGTTTGCTAGGACGTAGTTTCTGCAGAGCAGCTGGAGTTCATGGGAAGTTTACCCCTGAGTTGTAGGTGGGATTGGTGGAGGCACAAAGTAAGCCTGCCCTCATTTCCCTTTGTTTACATTTTCCCCTGCGGCCCCTCACAACCCAAACCGTACATAACTGGTGTAACAAAGATAGTGAGCAATGTCGGAGCTATAATCCAGCTGTGAAGACGAGGGAAACAAAGACATTCATGGATCTATTTGTGAGCAAGAGGATGCATCAGGAACTTATGGTTTGTCATTGTAGCTCCAACGTCACCTACAAGATTTTTCAAACTGAATCTTGTCGTCTGCTCTTGATTCACAACGATTTGAATAAAAAAAATAGTTAGAAATGCAACTTTAAGCTTAATTTATTTTGTACATGTCCTTCATAATCAGCAAAAATATAACTAGAACATGTTAAAAACACAATTTTCACCTGAGTGGGTCTTTAACAGGAAATAACGTGAATTAATTCTGTAATTTACTGCAGTTCTAAATTGAAGCCAAGGATAATACAAGTTGTTTTGGAGTTTAAACAGGACTAGTATTTATGTCATTTATTTGTTACTGGTAGTAATGTGTGAAATCAATTCAGCACCGTCTTGTAATGATTACAGTCTTTCTATGAGTTCAATATTCACAACTCTTTCCTTATTCTAGTGTTCTTAAAGGGTAGCACAACAATACAGTTGTTACAGAAACAGAAGAATAATCAGTCATTATCGACCAGTACCATTTCAAGACACAAGAATGTAAAAAAATAAAAACTAATTGTACTGTGCAATATCAGGGTCAATGGTATATATGCGTTTAGAAATGGGTAGAAAAACTATTTTTTAATATATATATTTTTTCTCCTGCTAAAGTTTATTGCACCAAACGGAGACGATACGGACCCAGTCCTGCTAGTTAGCATCGACGATCCAAACGGCTACTTCCTCTTTAACTTTACCGAAAAACGATTCATTTGTCCTTTGAATAACAGCTCATAATAACCATAACAATTAAAAAGAGAGAGCTAAGTGTTAACAAGGCTCCCCGCTTAAGAAATAGAAATATATTTAAAACATTTTCATACTTTAGTCGAAAAAAAACTTCGTATGTCCTCGCCATTAGCTTCCTGTATTTAATAATACCCCCGCTTAGATAATATCCGGCATCTCCTACTCACCTTTAGGTCATTTTCTGGCAAATATTTGCAATGTTTTGCGATTTCAACGTACTTATCGAGGTCTAAAGGAGCCATATTTACAGCTCGAAACAGAAAAGACGGCTAACCCGCTAGCAAGAGGCTACTCTACTTCTTCTTCGTTGGACTTTCTTTGCGGGTTTAATTTTTAAGCGGATGCAGAAACCGGAGCTGCTCGTTTGCGCCGCCCGCTGGTGTGGAATGTAAACTACAACTAAAATTTGACTTCACAGCATTTCCTCCTCGATTACTTTGGTCTCCTAATTTATCTATTAAAAAAACGTTGTGAACTTTTCGGTTTATTCTGATTTTCCACGTTCTCATCTTTTAATTTGTATCTGCTTCTAATACTTCCTCATCCTCCCACTCCCTCAAACCTCCAATTCCATCCACCTCAGCACCATTTATTAGCTTTGGAATTCAACGTAAATTTTAACTCATTCCAACTATTTTAAATGTTATTGTCTCTTTAATACATGTATTATAAGCTAAGCTGTCTTACAATTTCTTTAAAAACTTTCATATATACTTTAAATAAACATATTCATATTATAAATACATGCATTTTTATTATTCTTAACATAAATTTGTATCAAGCCAATTTATTTTTTTTAGCTGTAGAGAATTTCAAATACTGACATTAATTTCTCCGTAATTTTTGGAAATCTACAGGTGGAAGTGACTCAAACTGAACTTGTCACAAACCTCTGTAATTCACAAGTGGAAGAATTTTCTGCTTGACAAACCACATTATTCAACTTGAATCCAGCTAACCAGAGCTGTCAGTCTGAAACTGGCTCACAAATCACAGCTTTGTCCTGTTAACAAGCATTTGTCCCTTATTTAGTAGAACTCTAATACTTTTAGAGTAGGCTTTTGACAGTGATTTTACACATAAACTGACAAAATGTGGGTTGTAGTGAGGTTGATAAATATTTTACATACAAGTACTTGTCAGTCACTAACTCTGCAAGTTGTTCCACTTAAAATGATGAGTTTTGGTCAGTAATCTTCATCACTAATACACTGTGTGAGACAGAATGTAAATAAAGAATTCAGGAAATCCCATTATTTGATTTTATTATGTAAAAAGTTATTTTTAGCGTATTACCAGTATTAATGTCACCTGATCAAACTGGTTACCTGTATAAAAGACACCTGTCAACAATCGGTAAACAGTCAGACTGCGACCTCTCCACCATGAGGAAGACCAAAGAGCTGTCACAGGACACCAGGAACAAGATACCTGAACTAGATTGGGATGAATCAATCTACAATAAGCAACACGCTTGATGAGAAGAGATCAACTGTTGGAGAAATCGTTAAAAAATTGACACTGACAATCTCCCTCCAGAAATAATCTAGATGAAACTGTCCTACACAGAGGATTAAGTCAATGACCTGCAGAGAGTTGGAACCGCAAAGGTTACAATCAATAAGACAAAATGTGGTCATGAATTCAAATCCTGCAGAGCTCCAAAGGTCCCCTGCTTAAACCAGTCTAAACCCGTCTAAAGTTTTACAGAGAACATCTGGATCAGGAATGGGCAAACCTTTTGACTCTTGGGCCACAAAGGGTTCTGAAATTTGAGAGAAGGGCCAAACTAAGAGCATTTATTTGGTAATCTACCTCATAAGAGAAATAAATAACATGGAATCTGGACAGAAGCATTAACTTTGTTTGAAAAAAATATTTAGAGACGAGCGTTTTGGAGATTTTATTTTAAAAACTGTGTTTTTTTTTTTTATTTTAGTGCCATTTGCACCAATGGCTTGATGCCCTTAAGAGAAAAACACAAAATAGAGAAACAATGTGTTCATGTTGTTTTGAAATGATTGTAAAAATGACTTATCGGACTCAGAAGACACATGAAGGTCAGAAAAACAACAAATCTTCAAACGCTGCATAAATGCACAAACTTTCTGCACCTAAAACAGGTAAATATATTTTTAAGTTCACCATCCATGGGGAGACAACAGGTATTAAATGAAAAATAAAAGTTTAATAAGGATTATCAATCAAAAGTATGCAATTTTGGTGAACCAGATTAAATAGTTTGGCCCCTAGTTTATATTAGAGCTTTTGGTTAGTCTATTTTTGTCTTTTATTGTGTTTTACCTTTCTTTTACAGTCTTTTATTCTGTTTGTCTGCAATATGTGTATGACTGGCTGCAATTTTGTGTTTTTATTTTTGTGAAGTATGTTGTGATTTTATCAAGTGCTATAGATTACTTACTGATCTGGATGATCTAAAGGAGGATTAGGAGAAGGTCATGTGATCTAAAGAGACCAGCACGGAACTCTTTGGCATAAACATCACTCGGTCACATCCCAAGGATGCCACTGTGAAGCATGAGGGTGGAAACATCATGGTTAGGGGTTGTTTTTCTGCCAAGGAAACAGGAGGACTGACCCGTATGATGGATAGAATGGATGGGGAGGCTTTGGACAAAACATGGCTACATTTGAAAAAAAAAAAAAAAAAAAATCATTCCAAGATTCTGGAGTGGGTTAGCCAGTCACTGGACCTCAGTCCATTGGAAAATTTGTGACACATTAGGCTACCTTACCTAGATCTGCTACTATTTTGCACTATTTAAAGACATTATGAAGTTTTAAGTGTATTATACTGTTCAATCCTCACTAAAAAGAACCCCAAAGTGGCATTTTGATTCGTTCAGGCATTTCTGAGTAATCCTCTAAAAACCTGTGCTCTCTGCAGCAGCCCCTCATACCCACAAAAACAAGAGTATCCTCACGATGATGCCACAGAGTGAGACAGCGCCCTCCAGGAAGAGTCTGCTCTGCAACACCAACACCCAATTTCTCCACTGAGCTAGCGGTGATCAGCAAAAAACTTTAATTTTAGATGCAGAATACCGTAGATCTTCCAGCTGTGTCCGATCTTCAAAAAAAAATGCCGGGCCTACTAAGGGCGATATGTGTATGGTATGTGCATCCATCTTTGAAAAAGTATTACACGAAGAGTTACACTGACATAGATCAACACATTTTGGTTTGTTTTCTTGTTGTGTGACATAAAAACTCGATCAAAATTTTAAGGAGATTAGCAACAAGCATTTAAACATATTCATGGGTTATGTTTTAATCTTTAATGGTAATTTTTTAAAAATATTGGAGTTTAGCTAACATTTTAGCAACATGCTAACATTTTTAGCTAATTTCTTTACTACTTGTTTTTTTAGGCTAATTTAGAGCTCAGATCTATTTTAGCAACATGCTAACATTTTTTAGCCGATTTCTTTACTACTTGTTTTTTTAGGCTAATTTAGAGCTCAGATCTATTTTAGCAAGATGCTAACATTTTTGACTCATTTAGTTTACTGAGGAAGTTTAAGCTGTTTTGGAGTTTAGCTAGTATATAAGCAATGTGCCAGCTTTTTTGGCAAATTTGGCGTTGACTGAGGTTTTTAATTCTAATTTGGAGTTTAGCTAATATTTTAGCCACATGCTAAAGTTTTAGACCAATTCAGTTTACTGAGGAATTTTAGGCTATTTTGGAGTTTGGCTAGTATTTAAGCAATGTGCTAGCTTTTTTGGCTAATTTGGCGTCTACTGAGGTTTTTTTAATGCTAATTTGGAGTTTAGCTAATATTTTAGTAACATACAAATGTTTTGGCTAATTTTTTATCTGCTGGGGTTTTTGTAGGCTAACTTAGAGTTAGCTTCTATTTCAACAAAATGCTAACGTTTTACTGAGGAATTTTAGGTTAATCTGGAGTTTAGCTAGTATTTAAACAACAAGCTTTTTTGGCTAATTTGGTATCTACTAAGTTTTTTTGGATTAATTTGGAGTTTAGCCAATATTTAAGTAACACACTATTATTGCAAAATTGGCATACAGCATTTTTAAGCAAATTTACTACAAAATTTTCTGAAATTTAGGCAAATTTCAGTGCTCTTTTGTAGTTCTTTTTGGAATTTCCAGTCTTTAAGCAAATGAACATATTACAACTAGCTTTTGTATTTTCAGCAAATCCCTTTAGCAATTAAAGTAAATTATGTCACCATTTTCAGCAAAAAGCTTCAGCATTTTCAACAACTACTTTCAGCAAAAGCATTCACACTAGCATTATCGCAGGTAATGCAACTTTTCCAGTTCTAATTGTAACAAATAGTCTTATTTTAATTTATAATGGTTTATTTGTGAATACTTGAGTCTATAAAAGGGTGCATAACTTTAATTTTTGTGCGTTGGAATATTTATTTACTATTTAGTGAATATAAAATGCAATGACAAAAGTTGTTTTTTATTTCTCCAATAAAAGTGATGATCACAGAGCACAGCCTGAATGGGACCAAACGGGTCTAGAAACACCTGGGGGGCTCAGTGCAGATGTGGTCTGCGGAGGACAGGGACGCCTTTCCCCGCCTCCCTGTGAGCGCCCACCGCGCGGCCGCTGCCTCAGTTGCGTCCGAGCGCGGGACACGATGATGCGGGCGGCGTTGTTGTGCGGCTGCTTCCTCCACCTTTGCCTGTTCGTCCGCGCGCCGCCGGTCCACGAGCGGAGCCCCACGCGGCAGCAGCAGGTGAGTCCGACCGAACAACCACCGCGGAGGGATCCGGACAAAGCCGCGGCTTAACGACAGGATGCTGGGTGTTTGTGCTGGAGGGGGAAATAATAATTATAAAGCACGTTTGTGAACAGTTTGGGGGCTATTTTTCCTCGGTTTTCATAACATTATTGTCCCTTCTGTTTACTTTAAAGTCGATTTGATGTTTCTAACATTTCTCTATACGTCCACGTGGTTATAAAGCGCCTATTTGTTGAATATTAAGCTGTATGAGGGCAGGTGAAACTTCAATCTGCAACTTCTTCTATGAAGTCTGGTGCAGAAAAATGATCAATACTTACAGTCGATGCGGTTCTGATGCTCTGATTTGGCATCTCTTTGAACGGTGTCACAGCTCTGTGAGGAATTAAGACAGCTTTTCTTCCAAACTCTCTGCAGCTTGATGGATTTTATGGATGCCAGACCGTCTTTGTGGGGTGAAAGCCTGAGATTGTGCAGGCAGAGGCAGGTCATGTTGCAGCGGGTGGGGGTTCAAACTTGTGCTGACTGAAGGGGAAAAAGGAGAAAACACCAGGATCACTATTAAAGAGGGAGACAAAGACTCCGAAATCAGCTCCACCAAGAATCCTGTTTGCATACCTGACTGAGCAACATGTAGACTGCAATCAAACAGCACACCATACTCATAAGATCCTGCACTGAAGAGCATAATCCTTTCACTGAAGTCACAGATTTATCTTCCTGACAACATCAAATATAGCTGTAAAGCCATTAGGTCACCCAGTGATTCACAATAGTTGGAAATGTTTGACTAATTTGCTTTAAAGTGTTTTTTCCAACACTTTTTGCAGTGAGAGCGTCTCAACTGTGATTTTATTGTTAAATTTTGGAACTTTGTTAACATACAGTCAAAAGTAAATATAACTCTTTTGATATATATTGATATATTGATTTTATGGTGTTTTTTATACACCCACTCTGATGAAAATGGTGTTAATTCTTCTCATGATGGAGGACATACTTGAAAAAAATGAAGCTTGAAATTGTATTTTTTTTGTTTTTTTTTTAGTCAAATCATTGTGAATTAAGAGTTTATAAATATATGCAATTGGGAAAATTTAGTATTTTTGACATAGAAAATACGATCCATCATAACTCCAAATTTGGATAGCTCTGAAATTGGGGTGTGAGGGGCTGCAAGTTAGTGGGAGAGCATGTAAACGTGGATCTCAACGACAAGGGAAAGAGGGGCAGGGTTGCTCCTTACCAACAATCCTGCCATAACTCAGAGGTAAATTTCTAATGATATTCTGGTGCTTTACAGAAACTATGTCCAAGAAAACAACATTTTTTTGTCAAAAAATTGCATTATGGTAACACTTAAAATATACTTAAAATACACTTTTTCTTCAAAGTGCAGAAAAAAAGGAATTGGATGTGTGGCTGAAGTAAAAGTATGATGATTTTGTTGCCGTCTTGGTTCATGAACTCACTAAAGTTTCTAAATCTTGACATTTTACTGAACATTATCCAAAAGACGGTGACAAAATGATGTTTTGTAAAAGTTGTGAGTGAATGTGATGTGGCTGTAGCGGCCGTGACCCGCCTCATCAAATCCTTTTGACCTCTGAAGGTGTGCTGTGGTATCTAGCACTGAGATGTTAGCAGGACATCCTTTAAGTCCGTCAAGAGGAGCTGGATCTTATCACCCCTTTACATCAGAACATTTCAGTTTGATCACTTGGCTGCCAAACATTTGACTTTAGAATTATCTGGTGTCCATATGGTTCAACCAACATATTGATTGATTGATCTGGTTTATTTCAAGCATAGAATGTGGACAATACAACACAAAAAAGGACACAGGTTTATCAAACTCATTACAGACATAATGAAATTACTTTATTAAAAAAGCAAAACAAACAAAAACAAAGACACTTAAGTCACAATAGATTCATTAAGTATAGCAATTGTTCACTAAAGTCAGGCAAAGTTTGTTTGATTGCTTGACAGGAGTGGGAAGAAGCGAACTTATATAATCTCACCCCTACGCAGTTACTTCATTTTATAGTTTTGCATATTTTTCGTAATCCGGTTCTTTTCAAAGGTTATAAACCATGGGAGTGCAAAACAAGCCCAGACCATCAGCTAACCACCCCCATGCTTAACAGCTGAAGTGTTTCTGTTGAACTGGCTTTCTTCAAATTGGAGCTGAACATTAGTTTAAAAGTGTTTGAATTTGCTTAGATAAAGTTTGAGCAATTCTCATGTGATGGTAGTTCATTCCAAATATGTGGCCATATATTTTCACAAACAACATTAAGCTTTGCAGAAGTGAACACAGTGACCCACTATTTCATGGGAAGATTGACGCCTGCTCTTATTGTGAAAGGAACATGAATTTATGAACTGGGTGTGTGGGTTGTTGCCCATCAAAAATTTGCTAAACATTTTCTTCCAGTGAGCGGCCTCAGCCAACCTCCAATAGGAGGATCTCAGGTTCAGTTCTTGCCTTACCTGCCTGCCCATGTGTCAAAGTGTCTTTTGCCAATACACTGAACCCCACATTACTCATGGTGGTTATAGGTTGACGCCAGCATACGAGAGTGGAGCCACAATCGGTGTGAATGTGTGTGCATGGGTGAATTGGCTATGACTGTAAAGTGTTTTTGGCCTTAAAGCAAGGCTGAAAGGCACTATATAAGTATACACAATTGACCATTTACCAAAAAAGCGATTCTTCTATTGATTCTTGTTTGTTGGATTGGATGATGTAAACAAACAGGCATCTTAAGACTTTCTAAGTTAGCAAACATGAGCCCCAGTGTTAAAGAAAAACCCTCAAGGGAGTGATACCTTTTCCTAGGTCACCAGGCTATTCACTCACTGCTGTGGGATGAAATCTCATTCTTTAACCATCATCTGTAACAAGTCAGTCATTGTGGTGGTGTTGGTCATTTTAGTACAAACAGCAAACCCAAGATGATCCTTCTAGTTTTTCATTGGACTGCTGGTAGACCATTCCACCTTCTCCACTCCCAAATCCTGACATTGATGCACATCTTACCAACACCATCTCAAACAGACCATGTGATAGGCCTGCTGACAGTCCTTTAGGACAAGAAAACGGACCTGGTGCAGTCTGTACCACTATGGTCAGGGCAGAAAGTCATTGGCCACAAAGTTCTGCAAGCCTGCAAATCTGGAGAAAACAACCCACAGTACTCAGCGGTGGCAGAAGTAATTGTCTTCTTTTCGACCTGCCCACCATATACCTCGTCTACGACATCCTCTTTGTGCTTGCCAAGACATGGTACTCCAAACAATCCTAGAACTTGGATTTACAGAAAAAACAGCTTGTAATAGTTTCATTGCATGGGCTCCAACCAGATGTGTGACATTCAAAGTCCAGGAGCAAACACCTCCTGACCACAGTATCAGAGCCCATTCTTCACATGCAATTGCATATGAACTGTTTGGCATTGGCAGAGAAGATCTGGTAAATGTTCTACTCACATACTCAGCTCTGCTGTTGATCCATGTGCATGGTCCTTAAAATGTGGCGCCATTTAAAAGGTTTGAGTCTTGTTTAAACGTTTAGAAAGCTTTGCATTCTTTTCTTGCTAAACCTCATCGTCCAAACACTATCTTCTCTTGATATAATCAGCTGTTTGCAAGCCATTAGAAACCTGCTGATATTTGGATAGTTTTGTTGTTAAATATTTACAACTGAGAGATGCTTTACTCAGCATCATCTATTCCAAGTTTGGACTTTATTTTAATGAGCAAATCATGTTTATGGGAGGATGTCTTTGTTTATTGAATAAAGAATTCCAACGAGACTTCTTGATTCAGGTCACATAAAATGTGTTCTTGATAATTTTAGGTTTGCTTCTACAAGAACTTCTCCTAACTTGCTTCCTAGGTTGCAGTTAGCATGACCTCACATCAGGACAGAGCAGCAGGGGATTTCCATGCATCTGCTCAATGCAGTGTTATGTCATAGACTGGAGTGTCTGCATGTGAGGCGCACAACTGTTCCACCGTGCATGTCCATGCCTGCTATTGCACATTGTGGTCAGATGTTTGAGCTCTATCTAAAGCTCTCCCTACAGATGCCCCTCTGTTGGCATGCCCAGTTAAGTCTAAGTTGTCTTGAGTTTGAATGAGTTACAACAACCTCTCAGTCATGTGGTGACATGTTGGCATGAATGTAGGATTCCCCCATCCGGGTATGTAGAGTTTTCTTCCAGATGCACGTGGCTGGATGAAAATGAACTTCTCCTCTGACTCTAATAGGGGTAGGTTTTTTATTTCAATGCTGAAGTCAATGGACTGTAAAGTCTAAATGTTTCAGACTCTACATCCTCATTGTGTAATTTAGGCTCAAGGTAATGTGTTTCTGAGAACTGGAGCTTAAACATTCAGACTCACATTACCTTGATGTATTGAAACATTTGCAAACCCCCTCTCCCAAATTTGGAGCAGCGCAAACAAAACAGAACTGTTATTTTTGTTCCTTTAATGAACTCTCCTGAGTTCATTACAGAAATATTGTTGTTTTTGGTTCACAAAGTTCCTAGTCATTACATATTTAAATAGCAGTAAATCAGTCATCTATTTACAATGGAAAGCTTTTATCTGACATTCTTCCGGATTGTGGTTATATTTGCTTTTGAATGGTAAAGAACAAGCAGAGACCAATGAGACTTTTAAATTCCACAATGCTAGGCAGTTTTATTGCATTTCTGATATTACCCAGAGTTAAAGCTTTGGGATCGAGTAAACCTATTTCACTAAGAGTTAGTTTTACATAATACATTTATTCTGTCTCCTGGTTTGATTAGTGATTGAGTGGGATGTCTCTAGACTCAAAAATCTGTATTTTGAAAACCTCAGAGCACTGAAGTTGTGGAAAGTGCAGCATTTTTTCTTAATTTTATTTTTAGTTTGTTAATCAGGATGTCAAGAAAATGAAATGTGTCCAGCTGGTTTACATCTGAATTCAAATAAATACATTGTTATATACAAACCACACAGTCATCTGCAAAAATTAGCTCTGCTTTCTTAAGGAATTCATTTTATTTTCTGGAAAAATACATTCATCCACATTTTTCCACTCATCCAGGGCCAGGACAAGGGGGCAGTAGTCTAAGTGGTTGTCCTGACGCAGAGAGGAAAAACTGCCTTTCCCAGGTCGAGGAACATGGCCTAAGAGCCTGACCCTCATCCCAGCCGCTTGAAAATGCAATGAAGCCAACAAGGCAATATCATAAGCAAAGAGCAGAGATGTAACCCTGTGGACCACAAACCAGACCTCCACTAGCCTCTGGCAGTGCCTAGAAATTCTGTCCATAAAGTTTATAATCAGAACCAGTAACAGAAGACAGTCTTGCCATAATCCAAAATACACTGAGAAAGATGCCGCAAATACACCCTAACCAAAAACCTCAGGACTACAGCGCCGAACAGCAGCAGAGACAATAAAGATGGAGACTATGGTCCACTCTTACTCAATATTTCCAGCCTCTCTTAGTACCCGTTTGAGGTTCTCCCAGATATGGGAGTTCAAGACTCTTCTGATGAAGAGCTTAGCTAGGTATTCCCAGCAAACTGTCAGCACTTTTCGCTCTGCCACGCCTTTCTGGCCCCCTGCCCCTCCGGCTGATCAATCTCACCACCGTAGTGATCGGTTGACTGCTCTGCCCCTACCTTTACCTGAGTGTCCAAGAAACACAGCCAACGTTGATCTGAAATAACTAAAAATTTGATACTCAACTCCGTGTCTTGGGTGTTGGGGTGCCGCATGCCCTGATGAACACCTTGTCCTTAAACATGGTGTTCATTTTGGACAAACTGTAACAAGCACAAATGTACCACAGTGGAACATTGTTCAGGTCCAGATCAGGGAGGCCATTCCTTCCAGTGACTCAATTCCAGGTGCCACTCTGACTTGCCTTCATAGGTGTCAAAATCTTCCAAGAGACAATGGACTTTCCAGTACCGCTCCAAGATCCACCAAAAAGACTAGGTACTGGCTGTGGGGCAAAATCAGACTCATACACCTATCCCCTGCCCAAAGGTCCAGGGATATGACCCTCTTGTCCACCAGTGTGAACTTCCACACTTGGCTGGGGGCTCACAAGTAAGCCCACTTCAGCCCATTTTCCCTCATTATGAGCAACTCTGGACTGGTTAAGAGTCTGTCACCCATATCAGTTTTTACCACCCCCTTCACTGCTTCGGGTTGATGCTAATTAAAATCAGATGACTGCTAACAGACAACTTTATTTTCCTTATGTTGACAAACAAAATATATCTACATTTAGGAGGAATAACTCAGTAACATTTTCAAAATGATGCTTTTGGTGTGTATACAACAGTGTGGTGGAATTTAGGCCAAACTTCATTTTATTTCCATTGAGATTTATACACAGCAAGTAAGGTTAAAATAAAACGTTTGATTCCTTTCTTTTTCAACTGTTGTAAGTTTAAGGCTCTGTTTACATCAGTGCTTTTTGATGGCACATACTAATGAGACAGATGGACTCACAGTCTGACTAGAACAATCTGGTACAAAGAAACATTAATTGTCCAGTGATTGCATGGTGTGTGTGCAAGACAAACCTTTACTCCCTACAACTGTACATGACAGCTGACAGGTTGTGTTTCTGCTTATGCTGTTTTAGACTTGTACAGTGCCTTCTGAGCAAATATCTCAACTTTGAATTTGTTTTCCAAGAAGTCTCTGATTTGTTCAGAGAAAAACTTGAGGTTTGTTGCCCTGTGATCTTTTTGACAAGACTTGGTCATTCCAATAATTCCAAAAAATGAAATTCGTCTTTGATCATATTTAAGATTGTCATGACAACTAATGTGGGTAGTTTTCAAAATGTATTTCTCTCAGGACCGTGCTGTAACTTAGATTTTGACTTTTATTTGCGTTAAAGTTGACCACAGAGATGAATGGTCACAATTATCACAGTAAAATGATGAATCTAAATGATTAAAGAGATGCATCTTCTCTGAGATCATTGCTAATGTTTCCCCTGTCTGGAGTTGTATAGACCTTCAAACTGAAACAGACATTTGTTTTACTAATAACATGTTTATTAAAGAGTGATGATCAGAAGTACGCAACTTCTACTTTATGACCCAAAATAGGCTCATGAAACGTAGCCAAAGACGTTTAATAAGCCTTCTTTACATTGCAGTGTCTCTGTTTTTCTGAGGTTGTTTTTGACTGTGACTGGAATTTTTTTTTCCTGTTTTGACACAGAACATAAAACAAAGAGGGGCACTAAATTATGTGCATGGCTGCAATCCCACTTCAAAACAGCATTCCATTGAGACACTTCATCTGGTTGTATATCGTTTTAGCTTCCTGCCTTACAGAATAGCCAACTCAGCAAGTCCTTACCTGGTTGTAGCAACAATCACATGTTAATACAATGCAGCTGTCTGTGCTGACTTCAGTCAGTTCAGCAAAATACACATCATAGTCAGTCATTAACAGCTGACTTAAGCGTGTGACGCTGAGTGTAGCTGTCGCATCAGCTTATTACACCGCTGAACTGCTGTCAGCAGATGGATTTATGCATGACTACAAGTACTGATTTTTTTTCTTTGTATTAATTGGAAGTTAATCTGGTGGAACTGTTTGTTGGTTCTTGGTTTTATATTAATGTACTGAGGATGTATTTGCATTCTCCAACTGTCACTAGGTAGCACTTTGTGGTGGTGAGGTTTTATATACATTTACACTCACCGGCCACTGTATAAGGTACACCTTGCTAGTACCGGGCCGGACCCCCTTTTGCCTTCAGAACTGTCAAACACTACTGAAATTTTCTCTTTTTCTGACCATTCTCTGTAAACCCTAGAGATGGTTGTGGGTGAAAATCCCAGTAAATCAAGAGTTTCTGAGTTTCTGCCATGTGATAGGCTGATTAGAAATTTGCATTAATGAGCAGTTGGACAGATGTGAGTGAGAGTAGATTGAGGGCCCACTGTTTAATTGATTTTAAATATTTTTGTTCATTTTTACATAATTTGGGGTTCCAGCTCATAAACCCACAAAAAATAATTTTTGAGTTTGCCAAATTGCCATATTGGACAATAGATTAAAGTAGAAAGAGACCTGATGATGAATCACCAGAAAATATGTCAAGTATAGAACTGAACCAGTCAAGACAAGTGTAGGGGTCAGACAGTTTGTCACATGGCTGAGTCTGCATGCTGAACAACTACTGGTACTAAGTGTAAGTGGTAGGTATGATGGAACGTGTGGAACGCATCTAAGAATGCTTGTTTCAAGCAACGTGAAAAGAAACCCTCTGACTTCACTCTACATAGTACTCCAATCCAGACTCACTGTGTTGCCAGTGTTTGACTCAGAATTTCAGGAGACATGAAGCTGATGTGGATGAACGATCCCAGACAGATGCTCCTCTGTTAAACGTACACGCAAACCTAATCACACCTTCTGAACATCATACTTATCAGCATCCCTTTATTCCCTTTACCACTCTACCCATGCTGAATCAGCGCACATTATCCTGGACTTATCTAAAACTTTGTTTGTAATCACTTAAGTAACTCCAAGTTTTTTGTGTTCCTAGTTTAAAAAAAAGGAATTATATCAATTCTAGTTTTTTAGTAGGACAGATTACCAGTTAGTGGAAAAGGTGGCCTAATATTAAAGATGATTCAATTGCAGAGGTTAAAAACAAAGATGTTTGACCCAATTTCCTTGTGTTTTTCTTGGCATTTCGCTGCTCTGCTCTAGTGTGCAGGACAAAAAAAAGCAAGGTGCAAGTGAGAAGTTTTTTATTCAGGCTGTCAGGGAGGAAGTTGTCTAAAAATACGAATGTCTCTAGAAAGAAGATCACAAACAACAGTATAAAGTATAAAATCCTCAGAAGAAGGAAGCAGTGGAAGGATGCAAGCTTGAAAAAACTCTTAAGTCTGTGTTACTTCAGCATGAGACAACCACAGAAAATGAGCTTTCCTTTACTTTGCTACCTAAAATGGAACATATACATTTCAAGAGTTTTAGATCAGGGGTCCCCAAACGTTTTCTCATGAGGGCCACATAACTGTTTTCTTCTTTGATGTGGGGCTGGGGTGAGTTTGTAGGCCAACAAAAGAGGTGTAAAAATCAGAGGGCATGTCTAAGGAAAAGCATTTCTGCAGAAAGTCACATGGAACCAATTAGTAATAACTCTTTCTGAGATCTTCACAAAAAAAAGTCAGAAAATAAAAAAAATATAATTTTAATGAAATAGCCTCAAAAAAACAGTCTAATTCTTTTGTCTTCTGCTGGAGCTAGACATATATATGTATGTTACATTTTCACCAGAGCAGTGTTCCCTCATTTATTACGGGAGTTACGCTCTAGAAGTAATTTGTGAAGGTCAAATCTGCAAATTAGGACTACAGATGTAAAACTCATTACTACACACTTTATCCAGTTGTTCTCTGACAAACACGAACATTTTAAGACTTGTTTAAACTCCCAAAGTTCTAAAACGTCCCAGATCATAAATCCAGTTTTATAGAATGAAAACAAATATCTGATAGCGATTAGAGCTGCACATATCAGATAAGGGCACAGACTGCAAAGAGCGTAAATAAAAAGTCTCATTCTGTGTGGGTCTCGATCATGTGGCCTGATTAAAAAAAAAAAAAATAACGGGTCTCTGATATTGTTCAGGGGGCGGAGCCAAATGTGGAGGTGGGCTGGGTCTGGCCTGCGGGCCGTAGTTTGAGGCCCAATGCTTTACATAAAATTACATATTATTTTGAACTACATGACTTGGGTAAAATTCAATGAATGCTAAAACAGCAAAAAAATGTAAAGACGCACTCCAATGAAAAGGGTAGTTTTGGTGTTTTAACACATTCCTGTGGCATTTTTCTCCAAAAGCCAGCCCAAATTTGACTAAATGTGAATCAAAATGAAGTTGAAAAAGAATGTGTAGGAATTAGGAAAAAAGGTCTTTTAACGACACAAAAGCAAATGATCACAAAGCCCTTAATATAATTTAGTAAAAGTTGAGATTCTGACCCACAGAGTCACAGCTGCGATTCAAAGTCTGTCTCACAGCAGAAGTCAGTGCACAGAGCCACTCCTGCCCCATATAATAATAATAATAATAATAATAATGGATTAGATTTATCTGCGCTTTTCAGGACACTCAAAGCGCTTACATTGTGTATCCATTATTCATTCACACCTCATTCATACTTGGTGATTGTAAGCTACTACTGTAGCCACAGCTGCCCTGGGGCAGGCTGACAGTACGCGCCTACGGCCCCTCTGACCATCACCGGAACATTCATACGCATTCACGCACCAGTGGAGCCACACTGGCTCTCATTTTATCAACAAAAATCACACTACTGAGAGCTAGGGGATAATATTACGGGATAAAATGAATCCACCATGTCAAAAAGCACTTCAATGCTCGATTTATGGTATAATATGACATTAAAGCTTTGATGGGGCAGCTCACGGGTCACAGCTCAGAGTTGTGGGTCGAGACAAAGGAGATTTGAGTCAAGACCCACGAGATTTGAGTTGCAACCCACGAGATTTGAGTCGAGACCCATGAGATTTGAGTTGCAACCCACGAGATTTGAGTTGCGACCCATGAGATTTGGTCATGACCCACGAGATTTGGTCGTGACCCACGAGATTTGAGTCGAGACCCACGAGATTTGAGTTGCAACCCACGAGATTTTGTCTTGACCCACGAGATTTTGTCTTGATCCACGAGATTTGAGTTGCGACCCATGAGATTTGGTTGCGACCATCGAGATTTGGTCATGACCCACGAGATTTAAGATTTGAGTCGCCACCCACGAGATTTGGTCGTGACCCACAAGATTTGAGTTGGGACTCACAAGATTTGAATTGAGACCCACGATATTTGAGTCACGACCCTCGAGATTTGGTCGTGACTCACAAGAGTTGAGTCACGATTTATATTTGGTTGTGACTCACTAGATTTGAGTTGAGACCCATGAGATTTGATTCAAAACCTTCGAGATTTGGTCGTGACCCACGAGATTTGAGTCACGATTCATGAGATTTGGTTGTGACCCACGAGATTTGAGTCACAACCCTCGAGAGCTGGTCGTGACCCATGATATTTGATTCACGATATTTGGTTGTGACCCACTAGATTTGAGTTGAGACCCACGATATTTGAGTCACGACCTTAAAGATTTGGTCGTGACCCACGAGATTTGAGTCACGATTCATGAGATTTGGTCGTGACCCACGAGATTTGAGTCACGATTCACGAAATTTGGTTGTGACCCACTAGATTTGAGTTGAGACCCACGATATTTGAGTCACGATTGACGAGATTTGGTGGCGACCCACAAGGCTTGAGTCAGGCGAGCCACTGAAAATAGGTCAGAGCTGTTTGAAGCCCCTGCTGTAAGGCTGAGGCTTTTTGTTACACATAAATAACCGAGTAGCTAAAAGCTTGAAACTGGTGTGCTGTAACAAGAAAAAAGAGGGAAATCGTAACATAAAAACTTAATAGACAAAATATGTCACATGATTAAAAATTACTTCCCAAAACTCCCCAATCCTGACTGCAGGCTCTTCGACGCTTCTTCTTCTTTCCTGGCCACAGCCTGTTTTGACAATACCACCCACAAACAGCTGTTGGAACGGCACGATAATTTTACAGTCATCTTTGGATCACAGAGTGTTTTAAGCTTTGTCCCAGAGAGGAAACATTTGTTTTTATGCGTTCAGAGATGTGAGTAATTTACGCCCGTTGTTGGTTATCATCACAGAGTTGTTTGCAGGTGCTAAGTCAGCCCAAAGAGGAGACAACTGTCAGATTCTGAAATGCCTCTATGAGTATGTAGCTTTTACCCACATGACTCAATCAGTTCTTGTCTCTGTAGCTGTTTTAGATCGGTAAACAGATAAAGATTCACATAAATGTACATAAACATCTGTTCCAGAGGAGGAGGAAATGGAGCCATTTTGGGCTGTAAAGTCTTTGTTTTACCACAACTGAACAGGACTTTTATCATATAAACCGCAGAATAAATGCTGGAATCTAAACTTTTAACGACTCCTCATGATAAGTGTGGTCAGAATCTTCTCTTCATACAGCGTACTAACAGTTCTTTTAAAGTTTTAAAATTACTTTGAGTGGGAAGTTGTTTTTATTTAAAAGAATTTGTTTGTTAGTAATGTTTTGGCGGATGGTGCTGTGTTTTCAGGGGTGGTCTCGCAGCAGCAGCAGTCACACAGGGCTGAAGAAGAATCAAAGACACAAACAAGACACACTCATTGAAGATGAGCACTTCCCGTCAGTCAGAGCATCCAAGAATGACACAGAGTTCTGGAATCGTCCTCGCTGCGGAGTGCCAGACTATCCCAAGGTTACCCAGCTGGATGTGTTGCATCACAGCCTGAAGAGGACAGCGGGAGGCCTGAGGAACCAGCAGCGCAGCAAGCGCTTTGCACTCTATGGAGGGCGCTGGGAGAAAACTGACCTCAGCTACAAGTAGGAGACTGAAATATGCAGTGACAGGGTTTGTTCAGACATGCAGTGAGCTGTGTAAATGCCTTTAATTACCAAACGTTTCATTTTTTTTTTAACCCTTGCTACAAAAATGACACTTTGAGATCTCTGAAGGTTCAATTTGTCAAAGCAGCATTGAAGGCAGTTTCCACCACAACAGAAACTGCAGAGTGATCCTGTAATTATGCTACAAAGCAGAAGCAAAATGAATTATGTGTTTACCCGAGCGGTTACGTCAAAACGTCTCTGCCTTTCTGCATTCCTGTGTATGTTTGTATAAATGTTTGTGCTAACCACACTTACTCTGTTCTGCGCAGATTTGTGCGCTTAGGGAGGTAAAAACTTTTGAGATTAAGCTGTGATTCGTCACTGCTGGCTTTTGTCCATGAGATGTTTGGATGCTATGAGCTTAGAACCAGAAAGTGTAAAAACTGGGTCGCTAAAGGAATGAATGAATACTTTCAAGATCAAGGTCAATCAATTAAAGCAGTTTTAGTCCATGTTTTAAGCTGCTTTAATCTTTTAGACTTTTTAAGTATAACACTTCTTTTTCATTTGTTATTTGAAAAATGGTTAAACAGTCAAACTGCAAAGTTAATTTACAAAGCTCTAAAAATTATCATTTGAACAAAAGAGTCGAAAATCAGAAGAAAAGCCGCAGCTTGAGGTAAATGTATAAATGAAGGGTACAATTACTTTACCAGATCATAATAAACAGTAACCTGTCATTCAACAAATGTTAAAAACTAAAAGTGTTACATTTTTCTCCTCCAAATTAGCTTATTTTAGCTAATTTTACCTAAAAGAAAAAGTGTTTTCAACATGTTTTTGTCACATTTTTTCTCATAATGGAGGACATATCTATATATATAAAGACCTTTACTATAGATTTACTCTAAAGTATTTAGTTGTGCAAATTAATGCTGCCACAAACGATTAATTTAGTAGTCGACTAAACACCGATAATTTTTACGATTAGTCTACTAATTGGGTCATGCACAGAGAGGATGTAAAACACATATTCACCATCATTAGCTTTAAACTAACGAAAAACTAGATATATTCACACTAGCATCCTACTAGCATTATCTAGCAATAATGCTAGTAGGATGCTGTAACTTGAATTTGGCATCTGAAGATGCTAGTGACAATAGATAAAGATGTTGAAATTAATAGCTGAAAACACTAAAGCTGATAGCCTGCTAAAATATTAGTTAAATGCCAAATCAGCCTAAAAAAACAAAAAAGGCTACATTAGCCAAAGTAGTTAGCATGCAGCTGAACTATTACCTAACTTCCAAAACAGCCTAAAAAACTACAAAAAAAAGCTTAAGCTAGCCAAAACAGCTAGCATGTAGCTAAAATATTAGCTAAACTCCAAAATAGTCTAAAAAACCTTAATAAATGTCAAGAGTCCAAAAAACTAGCAGAATGTCATCATAACTTTCAACTTTACAACACTTTGACTCCATATAATATAAAATAATGACTAATAGACTATTAAATTAGTCGTCGACTATTTTAATAGTCTATTAGTCGTCAATTAGTTGACTAATTGTGGCAGCTCTAGTTCAAATGTGAATCAGGAGCAGGAAAAACAAAAACAAAGAAAAAACGGAAAAAGTTTGTGTGACTTAGGACCTTAGACAAATAGATTTTACATCTTTGTTTTCCTCGTCTGAGCTTGTATCTGGCTCAAAACTGTGCGTCTGAATAGCGCCAATATTTCTTTTTTTTTGTAATGTTAGGTTTGGGTTGTGAGGGGCTGTAAGCTAGCAGGAGAGAACATAAACAGATGGTTGATAGGAAGGGAAGCTTAGTCCCCGTTTGGAACTCAGAGGTGATTTTCTAATGAACTCCTGCCGCTCTGCAGAAACTATGTCTTAAAAAATAAGGCTGGGTTGATAAAATCGATTTACCGATCTGAATCTATCTAAACTTAATAGATCCATAATCTATCCATAAAAACATAGATCGATGTAGCACATAAAGTCTGCTAGCTTGATGCGAACATTTAATTGAATTTCCTATAGGACGGCTAATGCTAACGCTCGGTCGACCTAAGCATACATTGCTGACTAGATAAACATCTATAAATACTCACAGACATGAATTTTCCAAACTCTTTTTGCAAATATTTTTTAAAGTAACTATTTATGGTCTGAAACACAGTTTTTTTGTTCATTTTTTGCCTATTCTTTGCGAACTCCACCTAGTGGCCAAACTGAAACGTCCTCCAGGAGAAGCAGAACAATGTTTACAATGTTAATGATCTGAACATTTTTGGTAGAACTTCTCCTTTGAGAAACCATGTAACACTGGATGATATTAACAATCTCATTGTAATTTCATTGATGCATTTTACGATATGGGAGCTGTATCAGATTAATTTAAAAATATTTTCAAAAGATATGTATAGAACATTTCTAAACAAATTTATCTAGAAATAGTTTTTTTATAACAGTAAAAAAGCATTATAATCACAACTAAAAAACACTGGGAACAGTTTTACAATAGATCTAAAGATAATCTGAGTGACACTTTAAATCTTTATGAGTTTATGCAAATTTCTTACCATTCTATAGAGGAAATAGCATTGACCTTGACATCCGCGGTACCAGAGGACTTTAGTAAGCAGTGATTGGTCCGAGTCGGTCCGAGTCAGTATTCCTATGGCAACCATTCTCGCTAATCAGGAGTGAGTTTGTTGGGAAGCCACACCCCTCCATTGAAAGCAAATCTGTCAATCAAATGCAAGAGCACCACATGCTCTTATTGAGGCATCTGATTGGCCAGTTTACAACTTGAATAACTTATGATAAAGAAAACATGTCATGAAAAAAAATAGGTTTAGCATGAACATGTTGAAAAGAGACACCGGAGAAAGATTGATTATTCCGACCAATAGAATAGCTGCTTATTTTTTGAGAGGATTTGGCTTTCTAGGACCAGCGTGTACTTCATATTTGAAATGCTAGAGGGAGGGGATAATCTGTCCAGTTCTCTCTATACTGTCAGTGGGAAACCCTGGATTGTTTGCTTTATTTATCAGGTTGAAACACACAGTCAAACTTGATCTTTCTTGCCTAAATTTTGAAGAAAAATGCATGATACTCTAACATGTAGGGAGGGAGTTTTGAAGGTCTTGTTTCTGTAAGTTTACTAGCTGCCTGGGGTCATCACCAGGATCTAATTAAAGGGATTTAAACTTAAACCAAACTCTGTAGGTGCACTCCAGTGAAGGGGGAGGGGTCGAGAATGTCCAGTAAAAAAGTATGAAAGGCAGAAGGCAGGTTCTCACAGGAAACCCGAAAGCACTGGTAAAAGTGGTTTTTAGGCCTTACACTAGTGTATGTACTGTAGTTATTTTATTAATGTTTTTACAACTGAAAGATTGGAGCTTCTGTTGTAAAGTAGTGTAGAGTTTGTTGTAAAGAAAATTAACAAAATGTCAAGAAAGCCAAGATGTGCTAAAGTAAGTATCAAATACTCAAAGTATGCAATAGTGTTACCTTGTAAAAATACACAGAGAAGGGCAAAAATAGTAAGAAGTAATAAAGTACAGTAAATACATAAGTAGAGGTAAGATTAAAATGGGTTTTGAGGTTAATGCACATGTAGCAGTAGCATATATTTGGTAGTTAAACAAGTATTGTGATGCTCGGGGATCATTGAAGTCTACTTCATCTTGAAGAAAAGGACTGGGTAAAAGCGGCTTTCTTTCTGCACATGCACAAGAATCACGCGGTTTCCGTGGCAGATGAGGGAGGAAAAGGTTCGAGACATCTTCCGGGAAGCCTTCGGAGTGTGGAGCGAAGTGACGCCACTGAGGTTCAGAGAGGTCACTGCTGGCAAAGCTGACATCACCATCGACTTCAACAGGTAACCAATCACACACAGAGAGCCAACCTTGATGTGGTCAAACATCTTTTTAAAAATTTGTCATATTAGCACTGTCAGTGTCACAAGATGTAAGCACAGGAAGTTCAACAGAAGCCAGAGGTAAAAAAAAAAAAAAAAAAAAAAAAATGGCAACAGATGAAGAGAATTTCTTCAAGACATTATTGCACAAACAAAGCAGTAAATGGGTAAATGGTAGGGTAAAAAAAAACAATAAATCCAGCGAGACTGCAGTAATAAGAAGCTAATAAACCTCAGGTGTCTCAATCACTCAGTTGAACACATCAACAGATGGTAAAAGAGTAATTAAAAGAAAAAAATCTAATAAAGATTAGTCTAACCACACCAATAAAAATAAATTAAGAAACTAACAGAAACTGTGAAGCAATCCTTCAATATTTTTTCTATGTTGTGGTGAAATTGGGGAATTATCTCCTCCTTGCTGCACTGCTATGTGCATGTTTGATAGTTTAGCTTTTGCACATACACTTTCCCTCTTGTATCTCTCACTTCTTATGAAACCATTACACATTTTAGTTTCAGGAATTTGATTCATAATTATAATTATATACATTTTTTTCATAATAATTTGCATGTTTATATTGATTTTCTATCCGTTAAAAGTACAGAAAGCTAAATTCACTAAGTAACTTTAAAGATGACACAGAATTTGATGAAAATGTAACATAAACAATCTAAGCTTTAGAAAGAAAAATTTATCTGCAGTCACTGAACATGTTTGAAAAAAAATGCTTTATATAAATGCAAAATTTCTTTGTCTTCAAGATGCTTCTGTTTGTCGGACGTCTACTTATTTATAATTGATTTTAATGCAAACATCACATACACCTTTCTTCTTCTGAGACGTTTCGGTGAATTTGTTGCTTTCTCTATTCCCCGCTACACTCTTTCTTTTGGGGTTTTGCTGCCTGGGGTGTTATCTAAATCCTCATTTTTAAATGTCGATATTTTAAATGTTGTCTAAATGTTGTTTAAATGTTGCTCTGACCTCTTGAGGGCCAACATTGGTCTAAAGAAAAATAAAACAGGATGGTTGGGGCGGAGTTGCTGTTGCTACCTGTTGATTGACAGAAAGTGATGACGCCATTAAAAAACGCCAATATAGCGCTAAGCTAGCAATTCTGTTTTCCACTGTACGGCAGTATTCTTCTTAGCTGCCTGCAGTCTTCTTTCAAACATTAAATTCCTGTTGTACACGAAATACAAAAAGTAAAGCAATAAAAAGACGAACTGCTGGATGACCTCTATTGGGGATCCTTTTCTAGTTGTTGCACTGCAATTACATGCTAGCGGTTTACACGCTCAGTGGAAACGAGGCTCAATTGAGTTGGAAACGCACGCCAGAATTAACTGGTCTGAACCGTACTGCTCCTCACCGGAGTGGACTGCTCAGTGCTCACATCGCATTCAAGAGACCACTTCCAACGGAAAGTCTATGTTAATGTGCATAAATACGCATTTCGGACTACCGCGTTCAAAACTCATGCTTTCACTACGGAAGTTTCTACAACTGTTTATGAGCTCTACATACAATGCGTGGTGAAAGGTAAACCGGTCAAACTTTGACCAATCAAGGACCCAAACTGGTAGTGACGTACGGATGGCGTCCCCTTCAGTTCATAGAAGTGCCAACCTTTTGAAAATTAATTATTGCAGTTTGTTCCCGACTGGAATTATAAGACCCCAAGTCATGCTGCCCTGTGCTGCATGGCGTACTAGGCAAAAAAATAATTTGGCGCCCCCTGCAGGTACTTAAATTCAGCTGAGGCTCGCTTGAATCGAGATACTCTGCGTTTGAAGACACATGCGCTAACTGACTCCACTACAGTTCAGCCAATGTTTGGGAGGAAAGTAGGGGGATTTCAACTGTTAAAGGTGTTGGGGGGGGGGGGGGGACACTAGACCACCAATTTTTCGACCAAAATGCAGCGGGGAGTGAGTTTCCAAGTAATTTTATATAAATAAAACAGAAAAACCTCTGCTTTGATTCTGTGTTTACTCCTCTTCCTTTTTTCATCCTTAAAGTTTTAAAGAAGCACACCGCACCCCTCACCTGCTCCCCAAATCTGCGACAGCATCAGTGACAGGACGGGAGGGGCGCTGCACTACAGAGTTATTGATTACATAAAACTTCTGAGTTCTTTTATTTTAGTTTTTTTATTATTATTTCTACATGAAATGAGTGGTGCATCAAATTGTTTAACAAAAAATAAAATAAAAAAATGAATACATAATTCCCCCCTCCAGCGGATTGCACCCTAGGCTGTCGCCTAGGTTGCCTATGCCCAGGGCCGGCCCTGCACTAAGTCTCTCGTCCATCGGAATAGAGCGGTGAAAGAAAAAGCCTAGAGCAAGATTCACTAGATTTGCAACACTTTGACATTTTTCACCAAGCCTCCTCCCACTGTAGGTGGGGGACATGCACTAATAAACATTAAATAAAGAAGAAGAAGAAGTCCTTCCCTGCTTGTTTAGTGTGAACACCATTGACTAAACATATAACGTTCTTGAATGCGCATCACGTCCCTGGTGTGAAGGTATAGCATCAGAGTTGAGTTGGGTTGAAGTTCTTCTATATACGTATCTTGAGATCAGTTACTTTAATCTCCTTTTGGTTCACAATCCCAGAATTCCACCACATACTTATGCGGTGACCGACAGAGCTCAACTTTTGAAGTGTTGGTGGGCTACACACACATCTTGCACATATTTAGTTTGCACACCCATCCACATGTGTTTTGTGACCTTTGTGGAGCCATTCAGCCAAGTCCTCTAGATGGTGCAGGATTCTCAGTCCTTATTTGACCAGGTTTTTGGATCAGATCTATCAACAGGCGTGTTACGCATCATAGTTCGGTCCACACTGCAGGCAGATTTATTTCCCTGCAAATGCAAAACTTCTTCAGGTTTCCTCTTGTTACTGATTTTCTTCATAAAGTTTTAGGAGAGAACTTTGTAGCGCTGCCAAGGTTTGCAATTTGCAGAGTAGTTCACTGCTCCCAATCTTAATACCGATAGCTACCAACCACATGTTATAATCTCTAGCAGTCTAAACCCCTTAAATCAGGTCATTTGGTTCAACACTACGTGTAGATTACATAAAGTTTGTTTACAATTTTCTACTCATATCTCATCTCATAGTCTAACTTAAAACAGAGAAATGTTATCTTATTTAAAACACTGTGAGCTGGAATGTGGCCTTTTTCTTTTACTGGTTGTAGGGGCCAACTAGCTTGGATAATAAATGAATCAATGCTTTGTAAAGCCTGGCAGAATTTTTATGTAGAGCCTCCAGCGACATTTTATATAGTCTGATTAATCCCTTTGGCAGGATCGTGTTACCTCTCTGTCAAAACAGGTTTCCTGCCTCTGCCAGTTCGTTTAAAAAAGTCATACTTCACTTTGAAGTCCTTCCCCAGAAATAAGTTATTTTCATGACTCACTTCTGCAACTTTTTTATGTTGTTTCAACTCATCTTATCGCATTAGTCCTGGATTACGTGATGTAACAGCATGTGCCTTGGATTATTTATTGTTTTCAAAACCCCATTTAGCATTTTGCTGACAAGAGGTTGGAAGGTAAGCGGGTTCCTTTCTGCTCTCAGATTCTTTGCTGTTCCTGCATAACCGCGTCATTCCTCTACCTGAGAAACGGTCTCTGCACGCTCAATAAACTTCTCCTCGTTTTCTCCATCTGCTCCTGCACTGTTGCAAGACACAACCATCTGGACACGATTCCAAACTGTATTTACTGTTTTTACAGGATTAAATAACATAATAAAGATCGGCTTTCTAGTGTCCGGCACGCTATTTCAGCTGTGGCAGTCGCTTCGTCTTGCCTTTGTTGGGGGGGATGGCGATTCTATCTGAACCAAAATGTTGACACTTGGGCAGGAATTATAAGAATAAGTTATACTTGACCATCTAACAAATAAAATGATAATTTTATGTAGAGTTGTGCATATTTCTACCTTACATTAAGTATGGAGAGAAAATAGACTATCAATGTGTGCGCAACTGTGTGCACTTGAAATTGTGCACAAATTACAAAATACAACAAAGTGAAAAATACAATTTACACACGCACTAGTTTAAATTCCAACAGCTTAAAACTAAGTACACAAACAAAGGTGTAAAAAGTACTGATTTGTGCATAAATGAGGATGTGTGTGTGTAACATGATTCGTGCACAATTTTTCAATTTTACGAATTAATTAAAAAAAAAAAATTCCACAACCTAAATGTCTTAAAAAGTCATTTTTCCTGTTGATCTAAAGCCTCTGTTTCCAAAATCTCCTCTGAGGGGGCGTGGCTTTTGGAGCTGAGCTGAGTAGCTCCACCCCTGATCCCCCGTTTGATTATAGCTCTGTGTCTTGTTAGCATAAATCTTCACTGCTGCTACAAAAAAACATCCATCAATCTGGGTAATGTCCAGCCGTATGGTTCTGATCCGGATGTCAGCTGGACGAGGAAGTGAAGATCTTCATGGACAGAACTTCCTCCAAAATCCTGATTCTTTCTCCTTCCAGTTCACCAAAGACTCTTTTAGCTAATTCTCCAATGTTTATTGACTGTGATCAATACATTCAATCATTGGTTTCTCAGAGTTCTTGATAAAATAATCAAAGCTAACATCAAAATGCTCTTTCATTGATTTACAATCCTTTCCAACTGCGGTCAAATGAGCCGCCGTTCACATTTCCGTGGTCACATCAAGAAGCTCTGGAGTCTGGTGGAGATTTTCAAAGGTTCTCAGTCCTGCTATTGTAAGTATTGTATAAAACTCAGACAAAAAAATCCAGTGATGCTGATTTGACCACAGAAATGTGAACGGCGGCTCATTTGACTGCAGTCAATGTGAAGATACCATCTTCTCTTCTCCAGAACCTGAACTAGACACGCTAGCTGTCCATCACTGTGGTTCACCTTCAGCCAGCTGGAACTGACCTTGACGTAGTAGTTGTGATTGGATGTATTTTTGCTTACAGCACTAGCACATGAAAAAGGTAAAGACAGTAGAGACACAACAGGAAGATAAACTGACAGTTTGCCAAAAACAGATGATATAATTCCTGATATTTTTCAGTGGTTACTGCCGTTACTCCCAGTGATCAATTGAATTTTCAATACATCCCTGTATCTTTTACATTTTATATTTTACAATTTAAATGCATCATTAGAAAGCCAGGTGGCATTATGCATTGATCTAGCAACTGATAAAGAATATAAAAGGATTGAAGTCTTTACCCTGTACTGTTTGGTTCACTCCTTGAATCTTGAATCGTCCTCTTCGTTTGTAGGAGGTCAACTTTAGGGGCCCAAACAACAAAGTTCTGGTTCACCTGAAGATGTGGGTCTTGAACCCGTTGAAGTTCAGAAACTCTGTGAACATAGAAAAACTATCCAATAAACCAAACAGGAAACTGGAAAGCTTATCTAAGGGTGGTGAAATGAGGTGGCAAGTCAATGACCTAATGTTTTATTGAAAACATGTTTTTGGCACAAATATCTCTTAACACCTTCTGTCTCTATTATAAAATGGTTTCACTCAATGAATCATTAAATGAAAATATTTTAAAAACTCAACAATTCCAGCTGGGTTTTTTTCTGTGTGGAGTTTGCATGTTCTCCTGTGACTTAATGAGTTTTCTCTAGGCACTTGATCTTCCTCCAACAGTTCATAGACATACATTATAGATTAGTGGATCACTCCAAATTGTCCATAGGTGTGAGAGTGTGTTTTGCTGTGTTGGCCTTTGGTGAACGGTCCCATGCTCAGGGTGAACTTTGACTTTGGCCCACGGTAGCTGGTATAAGATACCGACACCCCTGCCCCCAAATGGGATTAAGCATGATAGCTGTAAAATGAATGGATGGATGAAAATAAAGTTGAAATCCAAAACACACCTTAGGTTGCGGGACGAACAAGATAAACATTTATTGAACACTGTGAAACTAATTTTTTAAAACTTCAGAACTGTAATTATTTAACATGATTATGAATTAGATATATAGTATTACCTGTGATAATGCTAGTGTGAATCTTGTAAGTTAAATTTGACTGGTAAAAATGCTAGTGGTGATAGCTGAAGATGCTGAAATTGATAGCTGAAAACGCTGAAGTTGATAGCCAGCTCAAATATTAGCTAAATGCCTAATTAGCCTAAAAAATTAAAGAAAAAACTTGAGTTAGTCAAATCAGCTAGCATGTAGCTTAAAAAATTGCTAAACTTCAAAATAGTCTAAAAAACTGAAAAAAAGCCTAAATTAGCCAAAACAGCTAGCTTGTAGCTAAAATATTAGCTAAACTCCTAAACAGCCTAAAAATATATTTTTTAAAAATCCTAAATTATCCAAAGCAGCTACCATTTAGCTGAAATATTAGTTAAACTCCAAAATGAGAAAAAACTCAAATAAGCCTAAATTACCAAAAATAGTTAGCATATAGCTAAAATATTAGCTAAACTTCAAAACAGCCTAAAAAACAGAAAAAGCCTAAATTTGCCAAAACAGCTAGTATGTAGCTGAAGTGTTAGCTAAACCCTAAAACAGTTAAAATAAAAACAGAAAAAAGCCTTAATTAGCCAAAACAGCTAGCAGGTGGCTGAAACATTTGCTAAACTCCAAAACAGCCGAAAAAAATCTTTGTAAATGGCAAAATAGTTCAAAAAGCTAGCAGAATGACAATTTTTAAAACTTTAAAGCCATAACTTTTTTAACATAATTATGAATAATAAAAGGCAGGAATATTTTTCCAGAATAAATCAACTTAAATCTTAATTAGCTTTCAATATTTTACTCTCTGTAAAAATATATTTTGTCGAAATTATATGAGTCAAAAATAAGCAAAAGATAACATTGGGCCAATAATAACACTAAAATAAAATGATCTGAAGGGCTGCACATAATTACTCGGAGGGCCGGATCCGGCCCCCAGGCCTTGACTTTGACACATGTGCAGTTGAGGATGTTGGGAGATGTTCTTCTTGGTAGGGTCCTGGGAAATACATTTTTGATGTAGCTTCTCTAAAAATCTAAAATCAAATGTGGTTTTCCTGGCAACGAGAACATATCCAGATCCAGTGACTGGTAGCAGAACCTAAGCTTGCTAAAAAAAGACCACAACCACAATGAAACCAAGGACACCAAAGAGAGTCCGGTCAAGAGTCGAGCCTCAGATCTAGAATTACCATCAAGTTTTCTTGCTGTTGGACCAAAGGAGTAAATTTGGTTTGAAGGTCTTTGGTGATTCCAAGAGAGAAATCGGTACTCCCTTTCTGTCTCTCAGGTACTGGCATGGCGACAACTTACCATTTGACGGTCCTGGAGGAATACTGGCCCATGCTTTCTTTCCCCGTACACACAGAGAAGGAGAAGTCCACTTTGACTATGATGAACATTGGACAGTGGGGAACAGTGTCGGTGAGTTAATATGGTAAAATCTTTACTTTTTAAAAAAAGAGAGATTATCCTAACCTCATTGTCTCTTCCGTCCTTGTTAAGGCACTGATCTCCTGCAGGTGGCTGCTCACGAGTTTGGCCATGTCCTGGGCCTTCAGCACTCCCAGGAACCTGATGCAGTGATGTGTCCTTTCTACAGTGACTCCTACCCTCTGCAGCTTAGTGATGACGACAAGAGAGGTATTCAGTATTTGTACGGACCGCCTGTGCACAGACCGCCGGAGGTCCCAGAGACCAATGACATCAGCTCTGAACTGGTGGGAACATTTCACCTAAAAGTCTAACCGTTCTTCTATTTACCAATATACACAAGTCCATGAACAAAAATAACTGGGGTGTGTTGATCCTCTCCAGCCGGATGCCTGCAGAACCAACTTCGACGCTGTGTCCATGATCAGAGGAGAGCTCTTCTTCTTCAAGTCTCAGTACGTTTGGCGTATCCGTCATGGACACTTACAAGGGGGCTATCCAGCCTTGTCTTCACGACACTGGAAAGGTATTCCTGACTACATCGATGCAGCATACGAGGACAAGTCGGGCAACATCTGGTTCCTGCAAGGTATAAAATAAACTCGTTTCTCTGCTTGTGTTTTTGCTGAAATGTTCTGTAAAGAGTCAGTGGTCAGCCTTACAGCTTTGTCCACAATTTTGTATTAGCTGTAACAATTTGACAAAACCAGTTAAGCATATTTTATAAATGAGATAGAAATGGAAGTGTGTTTTCCAGGGTATGCTGCTTAAGAAATAGTAATAAGTGTTCCCTTGGTCATGGTGTAACTTTCATTGTATGCTTTTTTTTTTAACTTTGTTTTGGGTTGTTTTTATTTGTTTTTACAGCACACTCTGTTATCCGTCCTGACTGGATGGATTGTAGACCTTTGTCAATCAACCTCCTCCATGCCGTGTCACCAGCACAGATTGTGTTCAGTTTGCCAGATAAACCTTTGATCGCAAGCAGATTTTTGTTTTCTTTCTATATTACTATGCCATTTTTTATTACAAAGCTTTGAACTTTGTGAGTTTAAGAAAAATAGAAAAGAGTTAAAATGTTAATGTCTAAGAAAGTGTGTTAAGTGTGTACTGACAGGTTTTACTACTTTGTGGATTTCATCTATCACAGGTTATGTTTAGAATTTAAGTCCCCATGATAAACAAGGGACCACTGTACTAAAAGATGGTCGTTGATGGCAATAGTGAGTCCATTCTATCAAACTTAAGTCTATAAACAAGTGCAAAAACAGTTATTCTCCACTTACATTCTGTATAGAGTTATTAACTTTGTATGAATTCATTATGACCATCTCTACATTGACTATCTCTATTTCTCAGATACTAAGAGAAAAAGGATTGTCTGTACTATTGTACTATTGGTGTGGATGGAACTCAGAAAAAAAGAGTTTGATTTTCTTGTTTGAGTTGTGTTTGGTTATATAGTCACATGTTTAATAGTCATGTCAACTGCAGCCCTGAGGAGAGTGGGTGGAGGTGGTAAGGATCTCCATTGACCTGTTGGTTACATAGACACATAATAGACTGGACGGATGATCTCTCATGCCAACCACTGTATTCTGTATGGTGAAAATGAAACTTTGTGTGCAAAGTGTTCTTTGACAGAGTTCATTCCACCCAACAAAACAAAGGTTGTGTCTGTATTAACTCTAGTCAGCAGAGGTGTGGGCTCAATTACTGTTGTTGAAATGACTTGAAAAGACTTGAAACCTTGAATGATAGGGCTTGGACTCAACTTGGGACTTGCTGGTCTTGACTTGTGACGACTTGGAACTTGCTGGTCTTGACTTGTGACTTGACATAGAGCTTGCTGGTCTTGACTTGTGACTCGACATAGAGCTAGCTGGTCTTGACACTCGACTTGAGACTTGCTGGTCTTGACTTGTGACTCCACTTGAGACTTGCTATTCTTGACTAGTGACTAAACCTGGAACTTGCTGGTCTTGACTTGTGACTCGACATAGAGCTTGCTGGTCTTGACACTCGACTTGAGACTTGCTGGTCTTGACTTGTGACTCCACTTGAGACTTGCTGTTCTTGACTAGTGACTTAACCTGGAACTTGCTGTTCTTGACTAGTGACTAAACCTGGAACTTGCTGGTCTTAAATTGTGACTCGACTTGAGACTTGCTTGTCTTGACTTGTGACTCGACATAGAGCTTGCTGGTCTTGACTTGTCACTCGACTTGAGACTTGCTGGTCTTGACTTGTGACTCCACTTGAGACTTGCTGTTCTTGACTAGTGACCAAACCTGGAACTTGCTGGTCTTGACTTGTGACTAGACTTGGGACTTGCTGGTCTTGACTTGACCATGACCATGATGTGTGGCTCATTGAATTTACAATTCTTGTTTGGTGAGCAGGAGATCTGGTGTATTTTAAAAGTTGCACCTTAAATTTAGGCCAAGGGTCTACAGATCCACATGTGACTCTTTTATCCCCATATGTTCAAAACTAACAATTTGAATAAATAATAAGTTTGTATTTCTGGCTAATTTTTACATTTAATTTATTTTTTTATGTTTAGATTTTAAATGTGTCAGATAAATGAGCATGTTCTTGTCTTTTGTTGGACAACAGTCTAGATGTTGTTCATAGACAACGTTTTTAAAGTATAAAATGGCTTTTTATGTGTGTATTGATGTTCTTTTTATTGGATTCTACACCAATAATGTCATGTCTTGTAGAATCATTAATAAAAGGAGGAAAATGATAAATTTGCACCAAAGTCGGATTCATAGAAAATGCCATATTTGAGAGTACTTGTACACAGGGTGTATTTTATTTTTGAAAGAAACTTGTATGAACTTTTGTCAAAAGTTAAAAAAAATTAAAATTGTTCTAAATGGAAAAATATAGCTGTCATAATTCAATTATTGCAAACATTTAATAGCTACATTTGATAAATTAATGGCTTAAAAACATAAAGAGGATTTTGAGCTTTGTGGGTCTCACTGGATTTTAGTCAGTAGTAAGCTGGCCCAAATGACCTTTTTGATCCTTAAAAGTCACAGACCCCTGATTTGGGCTCTTTGTGTTTGTAAATGTCAGCAGTAATATTGTATCTGGCTTGAAACTGTGCATGAAAGAAGCTAAGATCTCCTGGAAGAAAGAACCCTCAGGCTTGATAACTGTTATCACTGGGATAAGCGAGGTCTCTACGGCTCAGCAGTTCATGGAATTTTTCTGTACACTTTGTACGTTCTTTCCATTGGGTTGAACTGAATGCTAACCAGCTTGGTGCTTGAACTAAAAGCAAATTGATTTGCACATAGATGATCATTTTCCAAACGGATCTACGTGATTTTCTATGTTTAAAAAGTGCATTTTGATCATTTTAGTGAATACAATCCACATGTAATCAGATTTGTTCTTGTTTCTGTTACAGGTGACAGCTACTGGGTGTTTGACGCTGAGAGGAAGATAACTGGACCCGACTCGGTGCAGCGGCTGGGTCTTCCTGTGACAGACATCCACGCGGCTTTGAAGTGGAAGGAGGATCACGTGGAGAAAGTTTACTTCTTTAAGTCTTCCTTTTATTGGAAGTTCAATGTCCAAGAAAACAGAGTTGAGGACGCCCGTCCTCGCAGCATGCACGAGTGGCTGGGACTGCCCAGCCACATTGATGGAGCCTTTTTGGATCAAAACGGTGAGGAAATGGATCCCTTCTGACATCATTACTGTCAATAAATTCATTTTGTGTTTTGTCGTCCTCTAACAGGCTTCGCTAATTTCCTGAGTGGACGGCACTACTGGAAAGTTGACCCCGTGGCGCTGAAGGTGCTGGAAGGTTACCCCCGCCTAATCGGCATGGACTTCTTTCACTGCTCTGCTGCTCTGTATAAATGATTTCATGCTGAGCACTTTATTAATCAGACAGTATAGCACCATGAAAACCTCTCAGGCTGTTTTGAGAATAATGTATTTTTTATTTACATGCATCAGATAGACATTGGCAGACTCTTCTTAGTCATTACCTGCTGCTCTAAATGTTGTTTTTTAATGTATACCGGTATATACATTTTATGTTGTATTCATTTTATTGTAATTCACTGTCGGCACTCACCCCATTAGGCCAAAGCGTAAATCTTTTTACCATTATATTAATATGGAACCAGCTAAAATGGTTGGTGATAGGGAATTTACATAAACTTATATTAAAACATGGTGGGATAGTGGTTAGCGCTGTTGTATGTTCTCCCAGTGAATGTGTGGGTTTTCTCCAGGAACTCCAGTTTCTTCCCATAGTTCAAAAAATGTCCTAACTGGTGACTCTAACTTGCTCCTAGGGTTGAACATGTGTGAGTGTGTGACCCTGCAACAGATTGGAAAATAGTTCAGGGTCTATCTTTTCCCAAGACTAGCTGGTTGGCTCCAGCAATCCTACGACCCCCAAAAAAGGAGTTCAGCAGGTTTGAAAAATGGATGGATGGATGAACTACAACTGTGTACCTATGAAGGCTACTCTAAGGGAAAAAAAGCTCTGGAGGAATGTTTGTAGGAACTGATATATAGCATTGCCTGCAAAAATGCAAGTGTGATTGCTGTAAGCTGGGGAAGCTGGGGAAGATGAGAGAGTTAATAGCTGAAAATGCTGAAACTGATAGACAAAAATGCTGAAGCTGATAGCTGAAATGCTGAAGCTGATAGCTTGACAAAATATTAGCTAAATGCTAAAAATAGCCAAATTGGAAAAATGCTTAAGTTTGCCAAACAGCTAGCATAATGCTAAAACTTTAGCTAAACTCCAAATTTGCCCAAAGAACTCAAAAAAAGTCAAATTTTGACAAAACAGCTAGCTTAATAATAAAATATTAGCTAAACTCTAAATTAGCCTAAGGAATTAATAAAAAGTAAATTCTGACAAAACAGCTAGCATAATGCTAAAATATTAGCTGAACCCCAAATTTGCCTAAAGAACTCAAAAAAGTCCAATTTTGACAAAACAGCTAGCTTAATAATAAAATATTAGCTTAACTTCAAATTAACCTAAATAATTTAGTGGAGGTAAATTTTGACAAAACAGCTAGCATAATGCTAAAATATTAGCTAAACTCCAAATTTTCTTAAAAAAATCAAAAAAGTGAAATTTTGACAAAACAGTAAATAAAAGTGTATACAGTAAATGTCTGTCCTGCACAATAAAACATGAGGCCACAGTGGACGTAGTATTCAATGTCTTAGGCATGTTTACATAAAAAGTGGGGTCATCTGGACCCCACTTGACAACGCGCTGAACTTTAACTTTCAAGGATTTTTTATCTTCACTGGTGTCCATGACAGACATGAAATCCTGTCCACCTTTGTCATGGGAGGGATCACACATCAATTTAAGTGTGGGGTCATCTTGACCCCATACGATTTCTCGAGGGTTAACATGTGTGGCCCACAACAGCATTTAGCCCTTGAAGCTTTAGAAGTCCTGTGTGTGGCCAACTTGAGTTTTTGTGCTGATCGTGCATAAATACGTCAAATATTTGCAATAAAAAATGAGCAGCTCATCAGCTTTTGGATCATGTCATGTCAGACTAGAGCAGCAGGTTTATATTTATCAGTGAGTGTTGATCATGTGGGTTGTGTTATTGACTCCTCTACATTTGCTACCTGTCCACAGTGAATGAAGAAGTAGTCTTCAGTTTTAATTTGTACATAAAAGTTCTCTGGTAAGATAAAGCCAGAACTTCAGACGGTACGCTTATTTTAAATGTCTGTTCTCATAACTCATTTGTTTACTCCATTTTTAGAGAAATGTGATGTAGTATTTATCTTAAAACTGCTTTTTCTACATTTTCTTACATTATAATACCTTTTGTCATAATTGTAGTACTAATCGCTCTCATTCAGAACAAACGTCTCGTTCAGGGTGGATCAACTGTTTTTGTGTGTTCTATGTTCACGTTGATGCTGTTTGTGTTCAGTGCAGGACACTGATCAATGCATTGACCTGTTTTATTGTATTGTGCAAAGACAGTGTCACATGACCAGGATTTATTATTTGTCATCATGCTTTTGCAACTTCTGATTTTTATTTTGAAATTTCTGACCTGACAAAACATCATGCAAGACTTCAAATCTCAAAATAAATTAATAAAGAGAGGACATTTAAACAATAAAGGACAACCAATTTATTGGAAGACACATAAAAGCCAGCTAAAAAAATAAAAATCAGCAAGAAGTTACCCTGTTTAAAGTTCCACTCAAGTCATCTTTTTCCAAAGTGTTCTTATTATTAAGATGATGCCATATTTAGCCTAATCAAAAAACCTGTGTCCCTTTCTGCAGAGCGCTAGTAGTTCTTTACAAATTCCCCTGTGAGTTGAAGTAAGCCCGCCCCAACTTCCATCATCCATTATTCTCTTCTGCTAGCTTACAGCCCCTAACACCCCCAACCGAGCATTTCTGGTACAATAAAAACAGTAAGAATTTTTATCCAGCCGTACAGTTTGAGCCATTTTGCATCTCGGGCGAGGAAAACAAAGATGTACTCAGATTTACTTGTCTGCAAGTGGATGCATCAGAATGAAGCAGAGCTGAGAGATTGTAGCCCAGCCAGCATATTTTCAACGTCACAAAATTGCTCCTGATTCACAACGATTTGAATTAAGAAATACTCAGGAAACCATTTTTAAGTGTCGTTTTCTTCATACATGTCCTCCATCAACAGAAAAATGCGACAAAAAGATGTTAAAAACACCAAAAACAATTAAAAAAAAAAAATCAAAGTGGGTCTTTAACAATTTCACCAGAAAATGGTGACCAGCCAGACGATCAGTTTAACCCTAAAGCCTGGAAACGACACTGACACAAGCTAGCAGTCCTGACAGCTAGCAATCCTGATGGCTAGCAGTCCTGACAGCTATCAAGAAACAACTAACATTTTATCAGAATAATACTTCCTAACACCCCTATTTTACCCTAGAACTCAGTTAAGCTACCAACGTCAAGAAATTCATCAATACTAGAAAGTTACAGACAAGCTAGCAAAATTAAGCTACACAGCTAGCAGGCCCAGTCCTGTTAGCTAAACATCAATTGTAAAAACTCTTACTGTAAAACCAAATTATGTTGATGTCTCGAGTTAAGGTTCTGTCTGTAGCTTTTGTACTTACCTGAGACTGCTCCACACAGAATCATTTCCCCTTTTTTAATAACAGAACTTTGCTACCGTATAGCCTGGAGCAGTTTCATCCTCTATCTTTGTCACCGGTTTAGACTCCTAGCTATAATGTTCAGCTCCGCCAGCAGAGAGCAGAAATAAATCAAGGAACATTTGAAAACGAGGTTAAAATATATATGTGAACAAAGATAAATTAGAAAAAATAAGTAAAAGATGTCTTCAGTAAAAACACAATTCTACTTATCATGTGATTCTTTTTCTGTGACATGATGTTCTGTTTGCATTTATATAAATTTTTGAATAAAATGTTTTCAGAATTGTGTCATTGTTTTGATGTAAAAATTGTTTTACTAATTTGTTTTACATAACTTAACATCAGTAAAAAATCTAATGTTGGTTCAATAAAGGCGTCCAGACTAGAAGCAACATGCTGCATACTTTTTTTTTTTTGGCTAAAACATTTGATAATTCACAAAGGCTCAACACCTTAATGTCATGACACCTGAATTTAATTCCAGTTATAAAAAAACACTTAAGTTTCTGCTTTTAAGTACCGGTAGATGCAAAATGAAAGTACTTTTGGAACGAAAGTGGTTTGATTTGTATTTGCATCAATAGACATCCAGAGATTACAGACATAAAGAGATTCTAATATTCACAAATAAGAATTATAACTACAAAAACAAAATAAACAACACAAAAATATATATTACTATAAATTGAAAAAAATCTGAGTTTAGACCAAGTAACAGTTGGTAGTCAAAGTGGTTCAATATTAATATTTGTGGCTGATATTCATTTTAATTATGGGTAAAACTACTGGCAAACTCCATCACTCAGTGTAGTTTAAAAACTGTTTGCATGCTGACATGTTCAAGTCATCATAATTTATGACAGTGTTTGGGGGGCTTAAAGTAAATTGTGTTTGAAGTTTTGAACATTATCCTGCTCCTCTCTTGACGAAACTATTGTAGAGTGCACACTTCATCTAACACACGTCGTTTTCTGTGTTTTGTACTTTCTTTTTACTATCACAGACTGTTTTCATATTTTTGTCACCACCATCGTTGACATATCAGCTTGGCTGATTCAAAATGGTCATTTTAAACACAAATACAATTTTTGTCCAAGTAGATTTCAGGAATCAGCGATGCCTCTTTCTTTTTTGTATTTCTGTTGCTTCCTTTAGAAGTCCCCACGAAAATCATCCACCGTCTTTTAACCCTATGTGTCCTCCTCAATCACATCGACCACCCTCAGGTCCATGAACTTCTCTTTGGTTTTCCTCTTCTTTTCTGGAAGCTCCAACCTCCAAGGATGTCCAAAACATCTCAACTGCTTCTCTGCATTTATCTCCAAAACATCTAGCCTCTGCCTCTGACGTTCAGCAATGCCCTCTACTGGCAATATAATAGTTTACATCACTTAAAAACTTTGTCTTGTTTAGGAAGAATAGAATAGAATAGAATAGAATAGAATAGAATAGAATAGAATAGAATAGAATAGAATAGAATAGAATAGAATACTTTATTCATCCCAGGCTGGGAAATTAGACTGTTGCAGCATCAGGCATATACAGAAGATATCATATAGAGAAAAAGCCATATTTACAAAAAATAAGGGAATAATGTACAATAAAAGACAAAAGCAAATTGTGCAAATTGTAAAAGGATCTAAAGATGACATCACACTTTCTTAGATTGTAGTAGAATTGTAACAAAGTATTTGCTAAGAGACTCGTTCTATCATTTATCTTTTAATTTAAGAAATGTATGGAGTGTGAATTTCATAGAAAGATTTATGTTTTGATCAACTTTATGTCAAATATTTACATTAAAAAACTCATTTTTATTTTCTTGTCACCAATTAAAATCAAAGCCAAAAGTTTTTAACCAACTAATAAAGAGCCAATGATACCAAATTACTACTTTATTTATTTGTATTTATTTGATTTATTATAATTACTACTTTTTTCCTTACCATTTTTGGTGTTGTTTCTTTTACCACTTGTCTATTCTGTTGCCTAATTTTGTTGTTGACTGTAATTATTTACTGACTTGGTTAAATGGGGCAGAGACAATAAGTTTTCTTCTTTCTGTCCCTTTTCATTTTCATTTCTAAAAAAAAAAAAAAAAACAAGATTATTGTAAAACTCCTTTTGTGTGCTTTGAAAATGAAATAAAAACTCACTCACACTCACTCACTCACTTTAGCTTCTATTCAACCAAACAAACAGTCTGTGTCAGACATGGTTCTTTTTTTAAGTCAGAGTTCAACTTTACAGGGATTTTCAAAACTTTTAGATACCATAATTATTATTATTTTTATTAAATCCAAGATTAAACTATTTTTATTTCATACAGCAAGAGATCTCTGTTTTGTTAAAATGATCTGTTGCTTTTTGTTTGATTATTTTCCCTTTAAAACCATAACAAGGACAGGATTAAAGCAAAATCAGAAATATTTGATGCAAATTTGCAATGTCAATATTCTCCCAAATATTTGTGTTTAGTTTCACAACAGAAAGTGAGAGATTTATTAATTTATTTCTTTAGCAGGAATGTGTTGTTTGTGTGCAAATTGCACTCATACCTCTGACAAGAGAAAAAACTTAGAATTAATTTTAAACAATTTTGTATGAAAAAAATATTAATTAAAAACAAACACAAAATCTACAAATAAGGTAACGAATAAGCTTGGAAAAAAGACAGAATCGTGCAATTTTTTGTGATAATCCATCCCCATTTAACAGTCATAATACAAAATAAATTACTGATTGTTTTAATTAATTTTGAATAATTTTTGGATGTTTCAATAGAAGTGATTTTGTGCTTTTTCTACCAATTTAGAACTCCCAAATGACTAATAAATGCCTAAGAAATACATTCATCCATGTAATAAAAAGAAATAAACAATTTTCCAAAAGCAAAATATATTTATTACATATATATTTTGGAAATGTACGGAAGAGGATTAGGGCCACTGAAAAAAAAAGCCCATGAAAAATTCTGACTTTTAATCTCAGAATTCTGAGAAAAAAGTCAGAATTCTGACTTTAAACTCAGAATTCTGAGTTTAAAAGTCAGAATTCTGAGATTAAAAGTCAGAATTCTGAGTTTAGAAGTCAGAATTCTGAGTTTAAAAGTCAGAATTCTGAGATTAAAAGTCAGAATTCTGAGTTTAGAAGTCAGAATTCTGAGATTAAAAGTCAGAATTCTGACTTTTAAACTCAGAATTCTGAGATTAAAAGTCAGAATTCTGAGATTAAAAGTCAGAATTCTGACT
>NC_050523.1:21734386-21744428 GCF_002922805.2 Oryzias melastigma | reverse complement strand
AGGATTTTAAGTATATGTCAAAAAATGTACATGAAGTAGCTCTGATTTAGTTTAAGATTTGCTATTTTTTGTCTGAAATTTGAAATTTGATTAGCTGCGTTGAGATGATTGTGTGTGACACAGGATGTCTTATTTTGAAAGGAAGTCATGAAAAATATCTGACAAAAATCATAAAATATTTCAAGTTTGGACGGAAAAAAAGCTTCGTTTTATTTAGCCATTTTTTTAAGTTATCATAATAGTAGCATTAATATAAAAACAAATCAGTGTTTTATTTTCCTGAAAAGTGAATATGACTTCGTAGCTCCTGTTAGGATGTTGACAGTGAGAAATTGACCTATATGGCTGCTGACTATGGAGTTATGCTGACCGCTGGGCTAAAGGCATCGACTGTAAGATTAGAAAAAACGAGTCAAACTTGAACGCCTCATTGTCCATACGTGACAGACGCACGTACGTCATGACGTCAGTTGAAAGAGGGCGCCTCGCTGCTGGCGGCGAGTTTAAAGAGTCCAGACTGGAGAGAGCGGCATCTATCCCGTAGTTTTAGGCGGTCAACCGGGACAGAGAAGATGTCTGACGACAGGTAGGAACTTCACAGCGTCTACGTTCAGTTTAGAAGCTGCTACGTTCACAAACACTCATAGAATCCTTTCTAATCTGGGTGTTTTGAAATGTTTTGGCGCGTGCAGCCCTCTGTTTCCACTCAGATCGCTCATGATAGTCATCTTTCCGGCTTTTTTTGGTGGCTGATCGCGGTTGTTTGTGAAGAGAAAGCTGATAAACATGATTTTGTTGTTTAGTGAATCTCTGATCTAATCATTTCCGTCCGAAAACCGAGGCTGATCCCCGATACCGCGCTTTTCTCCTCCCAGGCCTCCACTCTTTTCACCCTCAACTCTGATTATTCAAATCCAGCTGTGGCTTAAATTCTCGTTTACATTTCAAACCCACAGCAGTGTTGCATCTTTACATTTTGGAAGATAAATGACGGTTTGAAAATTTGCGCGGTCCCGTCCGCTAGTGTCCACGTCAAATATGGCGGGCGGGCGCGCGGAGATCCCTTCTAGAGGGATCTGGTGAATCGGTCCCTGCGGGGGGTTCCTGGTTCAGATCCGCGCGGCAGTGACTCATCCTAACGCTCGTGTCGTTCTGTTTCCATCTGTTTTCCTCTGTTCATCCAGCATGCCGCTGCAGGAGCTACCCTGCGGCCTCCAGAGCCACGCGCCCTGCCAGTCCCGCAGGATGCACAAGCGCAAGACCAGAGGCCACCTGAGCGAGGGCCTGGACACCGAGTGCACCCCCACAGAGCTCATCCAGCAGTGGTCCCCCCCACACAAGACCCAGAGACTCACCTGCAAGGACAAGGAGAACGACCTGTTCGTCCTGGCCAGGAGACCCAGGAGAAGGAGGGACTCCAGAGCAGGTGAGGAGCTGCTGCTGTGAGGAATGCAGGGCTGTGAAGTCAGCTGTCACTCTCTGATCTCCATGTCTTCTGCAGGGATTTCATGGGATCATCTGCCAGACGAGCTGCTGCTCAGGATCTACTTCTACCTTCCTCTTCAGGACCTGCTTCGGGTCTCCTTAGTCTGTAAACGTTGGCATCGTTTGGTGTGAGTCTGTCACGTCCGTCTAGTTTTACTTTTTTGCCCACATACAAGTTATTTTGCTGCAGAAATAAGCGCAAGACAACATTGGACCATTAATAACAATAAAGTAAAATGATCTGGAGGGACGGATCCAGCCCCCAGGCCTTTACTTTGACACATGCAGGGTGGTATGTCTTTTATTTTGAAAGGAAGTCATGCAAAACTCTTGTCAAAAGTTATAAACTATTTCATAATAAAAACTAAACTATTTTCTCTTTATGTTTATGCTTTATTTATGCCCAAAAACACACAAAAGTTTACTTAAATGTATCATATCAGCGGCAACAACATAAATTTAAATCAGAATTGTATTTTTCTAAAGAGTAATTGAAGACTTTTGGCTCCTACTGGGTTTAGATTTGGAGAGAAACCGACCCGAGTGGCTCTGTAAGTGTTGAAGGTTGGATGGCTTCTATCAATTCAGGCTAAAAACGACATAATCATAATTAAGAGACCACTGGGAAGGCTTTTACAGATGATCGGAATGGGTCTATAACTTGGAATGTATTGTTGAGAGCATTCCACTTGTGTTGTGGTCAGGTTCGACGAGTCTCTGTGGCACAGCGTGGATCTGCAGGGTCTGACCAACACAGGTCCAGCTCTGCAGCAGGTGCTGAGGACCGGGGTCCGGCGCCTGCGCTGCCCTCGCGCCTTCGTCGAGGAGCTGCACCTCACAGGAACAGAGTGAGCTTTGCGGATGGTTGGACCACAACCATCTGGTTCTGCTTGAACGGTACCTCACTTGTTACCACAGAGACCTTTCTTCATTGCCTCTTCTCTTTCTGTCCAGACCTCTGCAGCTGGTGGAGATGGATCTGTCCAGCTCCATCATCCCAGTTTCTGCTCTGGAGAGCATCGTGTGCCGCTGTCTTCGTCTGGAGCGACTGAGCCTGGAGGGTCTGCAGCTCTCGGACGACATCGTCAGGTAAACAAACCGTTCTGGTTTGGTTTATATCCACAGGATTTACCGCTCTCCTGTTATTCACAGTTGATTCGTTCATCACTAGAGCTGCCACAATTAGTTGAGTAATTGACTTAAAATAGTCGACGACTAATTTAATAATCGATTAGTTGTTACTTTAAATGATACGGAGTCAGAGTGTAGTAAAGTTGAACGTTATAGTGACATTCTGTTAGCTTTTTGGACTATTTTGGCATCTATTAAAGTTTTTTAAGGCTATTTTGGAGTTGAGCTAATATTTCAGCTACATGCTAGCTTTTTTAGCTTATTTAAGCTTTTTTTTATTTAGTTTTTTTAGGCTTTTTTTGGAATTTAGTCAATATTTCAGCTACATGCTAGCTATTTCGGCTAATTTAGGTATTTTTTATAAGTTCTTTTACGATATTTTGGAGTTGAGCTAATATTTCAGCTAGATGCTAGCTGTTTTGGCTAATTCGTGATTTTTTTTTTTCAGTTTTTTTAGGCTAATATGGAGTTGAGCTAATATTTTAGCTGCATTCTAGCTATTTTGACTAATTTAGGATTTTTTTTTGTTTGTTTGTCTTTGATTCTGATTTGAAGTATAGCTAATATTTCAGCAACATGCTAGCTATTTTGGCTAATTTATGTATTTTTTATGAGTTCTTTTAGGCTATTTTGGAGTTGAGCTAATATTTCAGCTAGATGCTAGCTGTTTTGGCTAATTCGTGATTTTTTTTTTTCAGTTTTTTTAGGCTAATATGGAGTTGAGCTAATATTTTAGCTGCATTCTAGCTATTTTGACTAATTTAGGATTTTTTTTTGTTTGTTTGTCTTTGATTCTGATTTGAAGTATAGCTAATATTTCAGCAACATGCTAGCTATTTTGGCTAATTTATGTATTTTTTATGAGTTCTTTTAGGCTATTTTGGAGTTGAGCTAATATTTCAGCTAGATGCTAGCTGTTTTGGCTAATTCGTGATTTTTTTTCTGCAGTTTTTTTAGGCTAATATGGAGTTGAGCTAATATTTTAGCTGCATTCTAGCTATTTTGACTAATTTAGGATTTTTTTTTGTTTGTTTGTCTTTGATTCTGATTTGAAGTATAGCTAATATTTCAGCAACATGCTAGCTATTTTGGCTAATTTATGTATTTTTTATGAGTTCTTTTAGGCTATTTTGGAGTTGAGCTAATATTTCAGCTAGATGCTAGCTGTTTTGGCTAATTCGTGATTTTTTTTTTTCAGTTTTTTTAGGCTAATATGGAGTTGAGCTAATATTTTAGCTGCATTCTAGCTATTTTGACTAATTTAGGATTTTTTTTTGTTTGTTTGTCTTTGATTCTGATTTGAAGTATAGCTAATATTTCAGCAACATGCTAGCTATTTTGGCTAATTTATGTATTTTTTATGAGTTCTTTTAGGCTATTTTGGAGTTGAGCTAATATTTCAGCTAGATGCTAGCTGTTTTGGCTAATTCGTGATTTTTTTTCTGATTTTTTTTTTTTTTTTTAGTTTAATATGGAGTTGAGTTAATATTTTAGCTGCATTCTAGCTATTTTGACCAATTTAGGATTTTTTTTTGTTTGTTTTGTTTTTTATTCTGACTTTAAATATAGCTAATATTTCAGCTACATGCTAGCTGTTTTGGCTAACTTAGACTTTTTTATTTTTAGACTAATTTGGCGTTCAACTAATATTTCAGAAGCTCCAGCGGCCAAATTCAGCTTACAGCATTCAAACAAGGATCTTTGCAGATAATGCTACTGTGAATATACCTAATTTTTAGTTAGTTTAAAGCTAATAACGGTTAGGATGTGTGTTTACATGCACTTTTTGCATGACCTGATTAGTCGACTATTCGGAAAAATTAATTGGTGATTAGTCGTCTATTAAAATAATGGTTTTTGGCTGCACTATTCATCAGACTCGTGTTGAAACCTTTGCTGCTGGGGTTTCTCTTCCAGGAGTCTGGGGAAGAACGTCGGCCTGCAGCAACTCAACCTGAGCGGCTGCTCCGGCTTCTCTGCTTCTGTTCTGGCTGACATGCTCAAGTCCTGCTGCAGGTCAGTGAAGCCCTCTAAAAATGCAAGAAACCTCCTTAAAATCACCAAAAATCATAGTGTTGTCATTCTGTCTTCTCTTGTGTTCGTTCTGCAGGATCGAGCAGCTCAACGTTTCCTGGTGTGGCTTCGACAAGGACCACGTAAAGAGTGTGGTTAGTAATGTCAGCCCCAGCGTCAGCAGCCTGAACATCAGCGGGTACAGAGAGAGCCTCACGTTAGACGGTTAGTTGAGGAGAAACTGACCCATCTCTGATGCTCTGCCTTGTGTATCTCTAATTATCCTTCAGCTGAAGAATAAAACAACTCAGACAAAAGCAGACTGAATGAAGAAATTTCCACCACACAATATAAGGATGGGGTCAATCTGAGAATCAAAAATGGGACGGCTCAAGCTGTTATAGTTAGTTTTTACCTTTTTAATCAAGTCAGATTCCACGAATTAAAGCAGCTGTTAGCATAGTTCTATTTTATTTATTTAATTGACATTTAAACTCTAATCTTAGTGTACATGGGGAAAGGGAAGTGTTGGATGACAGTGAAGGCAGAGGAGTTTTTTATCATTTTTATTTATTTTCCTTCACTGCCAAGTGAATAGTTTGTGCGAGTGATCATTTTTCTGTCACTGATGGAACGATGTGCTGGTGTTACAGATGTAAAGATCCTGGTCGACAGATGTCCTGAAGTTCAACACCTGGATTTAAGGTACCGTCGGGTCCATCAGCGTTTAGGGTGTTCCTGTTGAAACAGAACAGAAACACCCCATACATTCATACAAAACTCTTCTTCACTCCCATCATCTTTTAATCTGTTCTCAAAGTGTTACCAGTGGTCTTTTAATTATGATTATGCTGTTTTTTAGCCAAATCTATAAAGTGTGAACCCGCCCCCACTTCCTATCATCCATCTGTTTGCTCTATCCAGCTAGCTAATAGCCCCTCACAACCCCAACTTAACATTAGCGCTGCAGCAAAAATGGTGAACATCATGGAGCTTTCCAGCCGTACAGTTTTGATCCAGATTCCAGCTCAGACGAGGACAACAAAGACGTTCATGGACCTGTTTGTCTGCAGGTGGATGTATCAGAATGGAGTGGAGCAGGGAGCTTGTAGTTTCCCAAATACAATCTTTATTTTGTCTGCTCCTGATTCACAACAATGTAAATAAAGAAAAAAACTCAGAAATACTATTTAAAATAAAATTTAATTTAGATATGTCCTCCATTGTGAGAAAAATTCCACAAGAACATGTTAAAAACACTGGGATGAACTGGATTTCTTTGATCAGAACTTGTCTGTGTTTCAGTGACAGCACTCTGCTGATGGCCGACTCCTTCCTGGTTCTCAAGGAGCTGAAGAATCTGCAGCACCTGTCGCTGAGTCGCTGCTATCACATTCACCTGGCTGCTCTCACGTAAGTTCTCACCTGAAGCTGCAGCGTCATGATGAACATATGCAATGAGAGAGGATCTACAGTAACGGGATTAAAGAGTAATCAAACAGAGAAGTTGGAGGCTGACTCCGCCCACAGCTTGAAATGTGAAAATCCAGGTAGAGGGGTGGAGCTGGGGAACAGGACTGTTATATTACTGGAGCTGCAGATCATGATGTGGGACTGAAATTCAACTGTAATACCTCGATTCAACCTGTAGGGGGCAACACACCGATGGTTTTAGACTATTTATTTTAATTTGTCAAACATTGACCAACAGACTGCACTTTTAAAGCCCCATTTATAGAGATCAACAGGCAAAAAAAGTGGATTTAGGGTTTGGTTACCCTTCTGCAGACTCAACGTCATGTTCCATTCCTGCAGGGATCTGGGTCAAACGCTGCCCTCCCTGCGCCTGCTGGACGTCTTCGGCCTCGTGCAAGACAACCAGCTGCCGCCCCTAAAGAAGGAGATGCCTCGCGTCAGCATCAACTCCATGCCGTTCTCCACTGTGGCTCGCCCCACGCCCGCCAGCAGACTCCCCGGGTGCCACGGCGACCGCAGCATGTGGAACAGGAAGTGCCGCCTCAGCGTCCCGCTCTGACCCCGGACGCACTTCCTGTGTTTTTTACAGGGACAGTTCATGCTGCAGAGCAGGACCTACACGTCAGGAGAAGACGACCTCAACGGCAGGCTGGAAACTCAGAGAGAATCGTGTCATTTAGAAACCTGTGAACGTTTAGCCTAAATGTGTAGGAAGTTTGAAATGATGTTCTAATAATGTTACAAGGAAAACACTCAGATCAAGGCGTGACAGTTCTCTGCTGCTGCTAGAAATGAACGGCTGGCTCTAGTTGATGCAGTGTTATGTCATTGCTGAATGATAGCTTCTGTTCATGTTCCAGTCCCCTCAGGCTGTCGTGTTTTGAAGCCTCTGTTCATTTAATGATCCTTTTTAATGGATTTTAACCCTAGCGATCGTTGGTTCTGAGTCTGAAGCGCAGGAACCGAACAGCCAATGACGCTGCAGGATGATTTTACAAAGGTTATATTTTTGTATTAATCGGACTGATGCCGTTCTTGACTCAAAAGGTTTGAAATGCAAATTAATTAAAATCACGTTTGTTACTCTCTTGTCTATTATGTCACCAAAATCATCCATTTAATCAAATATTTGTTTGATTGAAACTTATTTTAGTTCAAACTCTTAATATTCATCAACTATAAAGCAGCACAGGAGACCAGTTTCATGAAATATGGGTTTATTTTATCCTCACTTCTCATATTTTTAGTTTTTTGGGTCTATTTTATTTTTTATCCTTTTAAAATAAAGAGTTATTTAATGAAATTTTCTTAATTTGAGAATGTTTTGTTTTCCTAGTGCAAATGTCTGCAACCTGCGGCTCTTAAACCCCTCCACTGTGGCTCTGGTTATATTTTAATATAACAAAAGTAACATTTTAGATTTATTCTATAGGTTTATTAAGAAAAAAAAGTCATAAAAGTCAAACTTTTACCAACTCCTTCACAAACGGTATGTATCACTATCCTGACTACAGTACCCATAATGCTCCAACAATCCATCAGTTAAGTTTCATAGTCTAAACTAAAGTATTTTGACAGATCTTTGAGTCCTGTTTTGTCAGTATATGTAACCAGAATTTAAGGTCCACTTTCTATTTTTAAGTTTAACACAAAAATCAAGAATGTTAATTATGAAAAATATTAGTTCTGGTTTATTTATTTATTTAGATGTAGGACTTTCTCGATGAGATGGTTTTGGGTTTATTTGTCAACACGCCTGACATTTCACTACCTACTACTACATTCCCTACATTTGTAGGATTTTATGTGGTACAGGATGTCTTTTATTTTGAAATAAAGTCATGTAGACTTCTAAAGAATCATTACACATTTTGAAAAAAGGCTATTTTCTCTTTGTTTCTATTTTAATTTTGCTTGAAAAAAACACATGTTTATCATAATAGTAACAACAGCATAAATATAAATCAGTATATTTTTTTCTAAAAGGTGAAATAAGACTTTGTGGGTCCTACTGGGATGCTGTCAGTAAGAAATCCTCCAGAAAGGCTCTTTAACTGTTAAAGTTTGTCCCAGTTGGCCAAGAATCACAACTTGGGGTCAAAACATGTACTAAAAAAGTAAAAACCTTACATGCTGTTGATTGGTATACCTGAGTTTCAGCTCTCTCCATAGATTTTTATTGGCTGGACCGCTCCACGACCTGCAGATGTTCATTGGTTGCCTTGTCTGCATGTCTTGGGTCATGATCCTGTTGGAAGGAGAGTCTAACTGGTCTTTGTGAACCAGAACTCTTATTGGTTACTAGATGAAATACATATAAATTCTTTAAAGTGGATTTCTTGATTTTCAATCTCACTGTTCAAATGAACCATTAAGATGACTATCAATTTATGTTTAAGTGGGCGAACCAACAAAATCAGCAGATGATCAAATCCTGATTTTCTCCACCTTGAAGGGGTTAAAGCAAAACATTATTTAGTCATAGCAAAAGAACTTTTTCGTGTGGGTTGCAGGAGGAGAGCAGTTTCAATGTGGAGGAGGGGACTCCCGCCTCTGACATGGATGATTTGACAACAGTTACAGCACCAGAAGACTGGTGGAGAAGCTTCATTCAAGCACCAAATGGGCCGCAGTTCTGGGATTAAGTCTCAGAAATCTGGGAGCATCTCAATAACAAACAGTGTTCTGTTAGACCTGAGGTTTTGCTTAAATGAAAAGCAAATCCCAACTGCGCTCGAAGCAGTTTGTTCAACTGAAACAGTTTGTTGTCATTGGCAGAAACAACATGGATGCATCTGGCCCTTCAGACAAACCAACTATGGTGCTTTAAGTTTGGTTGAGATGAGATTTCCAAACAAGAAGAGGCTGCAGTTTGAGGAAAAGCAGTTTTTCACCTGATGCATGGTCAGTATTAGACCAGAGGAGCAGTCTTGAAGACGGTATGACAGTAGATAGAATCACAGTTTTTGTTTGGAACGCCAACATTTAAACAAACTGGGGAATCAATCACTTTGTTATTAAAAATGTTCAATTACAAGTAAAAGTACTTATGATAAAAATTACTAAAGTTAAAGTAAAATCATTGAAACTACAGAGTAGTTATTCATTAGAAAATATAATTAAAAATACAACTTTTTTCATGTCAATCTCTAAAAGTTTTTTGCAATCTGTAAATTGAAAAGTAACATTTAAATGGTTTAACATACTGTTTTGATTGTGATCTGCACTACAGCAACACATAAAAAAATGCTTTAAAAAAATGCAAATAATTTACACAAAATCATTGAAAACTTATAAAACATCTTGCTTTTTTTAATCTACTACTTTAATTTAAGTAGAAATTAAACCTCAGTTGAAGTAACTCTTCATTTCAGTAAAGTGATGTTAATCAGTATTGTTAGGAAAATTCTTAATGCAATATGCAAAAACTGCCTAAAACTATGTTTTAGGCATCAAAGTCCTTTTTTTTAATGTACTCTTAGTAAAAAGTAATCTACGCTAAAATCGTGGCAGTTAAATTTGATTTTTAATTGTAATTTTGTACATTTAAATGTGCTAATTTAGTCTAAATAAGTAATTCAGTTAATTCATACACTTCAAGTACATGGTCTACAGTAGCTATGCTTTTTACCCAAGTATATTATAAAAAATTATAAAAAATAAATTATTAAAAAATAAAAAAAGCTTCAAGTGTGTAATTTTTACTAAAGGTAAACATGAATGTATTGCAACGCAAGTAAAGAAAAAAAGAAAAGAAAAATAATGTCCTGATTTTTTATTTCTCCTCTGAAACAAATAGAGAAAATTGCCAGCTCCACCTGAAAAATTATCATGCAGCTTTCTATGCAATAAAAGAAAGAAATATTTGCTCTTCTGTTACTTTGAAACTCATTAATGCAATAATTTTGCAAAGGGTAACTTTTGCTGGAAAAAGACT
>NC_050523.1:21722922-21734240 GCF_002922805.2 Oryzias melastigma | reverse complement strand
ACTCATTAATGCAATCATTTTGCAAAGGTTAACTTTTGCTGGAAAAAGACTTATAAAGTTGTAGCTACTTTTCCCTACAAGAATATATATATATATATATATTTTATCTTCATGGCAAATATACATTTTAAATACTCTTGCTTTAAAAAAATGTCTAATTTTAAAACTTTTGATGATCAAAATTAAAGTAACCTCTGTGTCTGACTGAATGTCAGGCATCTGTCTGGACACCTAAGCGAAGCTAACTGTAGCTTTATTTTGAAAAGAAAATAGGGGCAAAAAATTAAGTGCATTTTTATTAAAATTATTGTGTAATTTATTTTATGTTTAGCTTTCAAATGTATATAGGAGTGTTCCAAATGTTCTACACAGAAACAAAAATAAAATCACGGAATAAATTACGAACACTGATAGTCACTGTTGCTGGAGATAATTAATTTTATTTTGAAATCTTGTATTGATTTTTTCAAATAATTAAATACTACTTTACTAGTAGCTGTAGACATATAGATTTGGTAAGCGAGTGCTTAATTTTCTGACATTTAAATTAGTATTTAATGTTATTTTTTAAAGCTTGAGCTACAGTCAGTTTTTACGTTTGTCCAGTAGAGGTCACTGTTGCACCATAAACCAGCTCTGAAATCTGCAGCCTGAGCGGGATCAACAGGTGTGGCTGATCCACAGCTAATGATGATTAAAGATGATTGAGCCAATCTGACATCAACACATGGTGAACTACCTGTGAAAATGTTCTATTTAAATTATTAAATTGGCATTAGAAAATTTAACAAAGATATTTTTAATATTTTGTTAAGAAAAACAAAAAAGTAAAATTTTATATTAAAAAAAGGACACATTCTTATTTGAACTATAGACTTCAAACTTTTTTCTCCACATTTCTTTTTGTGTCTATATATTTTTTCTTCATTTGGGTTTAAAAAAGCACGGACTGACGATCCATTAGTCTCTAAATCACCAGGCATCGCTGCTCCTTCCAGGACTGATCCACCCCCCAATTTTTTTGTGTCACTATTTTCTTCCAAATATGATTAGTTTATCAAACGTCTGCATATGTATTTCATAAGAAAAAAGAAAAAAAAAGTGGTATGATTAATTTACCAGCATTCCACAGGGTCAAGAAAATTGATGCAGGATAATTGGGCACACAGGGAATCCTTGGCAATTTGTGCTTTCAGACTCAACTTGAGAAATTAGATGTCAGTGCAAATGTGAAATTGCTCCTCAATGTTCTCAAAGATTCGATGAAAATTTAAATATAAATCTTAAGCATTTCCAGCAAAAAGGATCCGTCTCTTTTTGCCATGCCAACATGAAATGGAGCCCTGTGAAAGTGATCTGAATGAAGTGAAAATGTGTGACGGAATGGGGAGGAAGAAGGCACGCCAGCTTGTGTAAAGTTTGGGCTGTTGCTCTCAGTAAAAGCTTCATGCAAGTATTCATTAGATTCTTTTTGACAGAAAGTAAAGTTTGAATTTATCTGAAGATGAGAAACTATATTCTTCAAGCTGTGTACACCGTTAATGTCAAGTATGCCTCAAAAGCGGCGGTGCAGCCCACTTTTTCGCCTCAGTTGTCAGTGTAGAATCCAGCATGTTTGCTGCAGTGAGAATACATTTAAAGCAAAGTAAGAAACAGATGTAATGCCCTAATTTTAGCCGAATTAAGACAGTGAACAAATGAAAAAGTTAGTTTAAAATAAACACGACCATCACTTGTGCAGTCCACTGTTTATATTTTAAAAAATCAAAAAATGTAGCTTATTCACAAGGATTTAAGGGAAAAAATGAATAAATTATAACCATCATCACATCATCTGATCAAAACTTGTGGGAAATTTGATATTTATGCAAGATCAAATAAACTGATTGCTTGAAAGTCATGTTCAAAAGTTCCTATTAAATGTTAGTGTTTATTCCTCGTGGACTCAGTGCAAAAAGAAAAATGCTAAACAAGAGTATTTTTGGTAAGTATACTGCATACTGACACTGTGAAAAACGGCTTCATTTGTCCTCATTAAAAGCTTAAAAGTCCATGAATAAATAATCATTAAAGAGGATACTTTCCTCTTTTTTTCCTCAACCATCTTCGGCCTTATGCAAAATAAACACTGACTAAATAAATATCCTCCATAAAGGCTGTTTAAAAACATGCCCCCCTCCCGTCCTCGCTTCCATTTATGAAGCTGACATGCACCTAAAGATCAGATCCTACGCCGGCTGTCTGTTTTGAAGGAATAAAAATTGGACCTCTGAGAGCCAACTTAATGCAATTAAGTGAGGATGATGAGTGTTTCTCTGTGTGCTGCTTGAATCAGTAAGCAAGGCGGAATGAGAACTTAAAGGCAAGAAGAAAAGAAAAGAGCTGGAGATGAGTGTGCACAGGCCGGTCCCAGCGGTTTAATTATTTTAATTATCTCTTCTCTTTCGGCTCCCTGCAAAAAAAGAAAAAAAAAGAGGCCATTAAAGTATGCCCGTTTGGGTTAATCTGATTAAAAAAACAAGATGGAGGGAGAGATGAAAGGCTGCAGATGTCAGTGCTAATCAGGGGAGTTAAAACTGCTATTTGTGAACTGGGACAGTTGTTAAAGTGGGTAGAAAGTGCATGCAGTGTGAGTGTTTTTTTCTCCTTTTAATACGTTTTCTGCACTTCAAAACACCTCCTTTTTGCTTCCTCTGTTGATAAACACTCTTGCACGGCTCTCTTTAAGCCAACGCCATGTAGCCATGCCAACAGCAGGTTAGAGAAGCTTCACTGAAAGCTTCAGTTTGGTCCTTAGGGCTTTTTAAAAGACTGAAACTGCATTTGAAGAGGTGATGAAAGTTCCCATTTAGCAGGGAAAAAAGAAGTGCGAAAGTTGGCCAAGAAAGTGACAGTATTGATTCTCATTAAAGAGAAAATAAAGTTTTGTGACATAAAAAAACTAAGAAAATACGACAATGTTAATTTACTTTCCTTATTTAATATGTGATAAAAGTAAAAAGAAAACCTCATTTAGTTTATCTTCACTTTATTATAATTTAATGGACTTCCTCACAGGAAATACGTAAAAAAAATACAAAAATTTGAAACATTTTCTATAAAAGAAATTGGGTAAAAAATGTGTCTTACTAAGAATTCTTATTTTAATAAAAAAAAAAAAAATTCTAGTCACTGCTACTGAAAAACGTTCTTAATTAGGTTATATTTCTTGCAATTCCAAAAATAAGACACTTTTCTTTTAAAATTGTCTTTTTGCTGTCCTAACCCTATATATTTGAAACACACATTTCCGGGACCTCTATATCATGAACATGACCCAAACTTTTACTAAAGCCCGTTGTATGTAATATGATCCTTGTTTTCTGCCCTGTAGTTCATGATCACTCCACTAGGGGCAGTAGAAGAGCTTTTCCTCCTTGTTTCAAAATGGCTGCCTCCATGAAATGTCAAAAACACTTTTTGGAGGGAAAAGCTTAGCTAGTTTTCAAAACTTTAAGGTGAGAATTTCTCATCTATTGTAATTTATTTGTTTAAAATGACTATTTGTTGTATTGAAAAAGACAAATTTTGTTGATATTTAATCATTTATAAAACAGTTGCAGCATGTTAAAAATGTGTGGATCAAATTTGAGACAGTGGGTAAATAAAGTGCTTTTTTAATGAACACTCATGATTATATTTTAGCATTTTAAACTAACATTGTTGTGAACAAAACAGACTAAATCACCCAATATATTGTAATTGATACTATCAATATCTAAAAAAAGAACATTTTAATTTAAAACATGGCATTTTGTGTGAATTTTTTTAATTGAGTTTAAATTTTTGCTGTGACTCTATAAAATATGTTTAAAAATAATAAAATGTTTTCCTTTTGATAGTGATAATTGAGCACATGCATTATTTGGTGTACCTATATAAAGCAAAGCTCAGCTGAAGTTTGTCTGCGAGACGTGACATTTGCTCAGGTAGAAGTGAGCACATAACCAGCACAGGTGTCAAGCCACTGCTCGGTGAGGAGGGGGGAAACAACAAAGATCTACTTTCTAACTAAATCAAGCAGACGGAATGTCCTGAGTGCGTACAGAGATGGACGGGAGCCCATGCAATATTAAAGCTCCATGTCTGGCAACGCCAAGTGTGCCACTCCTCTCTGCAGCTCCCGCCCTCCCGGCTTCCCGGCCATCGGCTCTTTCCTCAAGGTGACACTTCAAAGCGGGCACGCAGACGTGGCAGGCCTGGCTGTCGGCATGAAGCCAGCCCCCCCTCCACCCCCCTCCATTCCTCCTCTTTTCTCTTCCACCCACCACCCATTCTAGCCCGCTGCCCCACCACCACCTCAAAGACACATCTTCTCCCCCTGCTGGGCCAGGTCAGCGCCAAGATCCAGTCTCCTTGCTGCTTTGGGAGCTGCTGTCAGAAAACTCCTTCTTTCCACGTGCTTAATTAATAACGGAGCGTTTCGAATGCAGACCCTCTGAATGTGCAGCCTGCTTCCCTTCGATGCTGAATTCTGAGGCCTCGACAGAAGGCAGATAAGGAGAGGAGGGCTGGCTGGGGTTGCATCCAAATCATTTGAATTTGATGACTGGAACTCACATGCATTATTCTGTGCACTTTATAGCCTATTTTCTGTGTTGCACAGCATGCCCGCCTTGTTTTTTTTTTTTTTCATCGTTCATTTTTAAAAGACGTCTCTGTTCTGCAGATGATTGGAGACACTCCAATGTCTGTGTAGAATTTGGGGCTGCTCTGTGTTACTTGTCTTTATGGTTTGGTAGGAAAAAATGTAGCCTCAGCCACAGTAGGACTTAGCCATCCTCACCATGGATTGTAGGTAGAGTATCAGGGGGCACGTCTTGTAGTGCTGTGTCATATTCCTAGATCAGTTCATCAATATATATATATAGTGACGTTTGGTTAAGGACTCTTCTGCGTCACTTTCTGACATTCTGAGTGTCCCCAAGTCATAGTTTTTTACATACTGGCTGTTCGTGAAATCAAAGGTCCGCAACCCTCAGGATGAAATCGCACTGATCCTGGAGACACGTCCAGTACTGGTACCCTAACCTTAACCTGGGACTAGTTCGTGTCAAGTACAGCATCCAGTTTATGAACGGTACAGCGCCGTCTGGTCCGGTGTCGGGTTAGGGTAATGGTGCACAACGTGATGTGATACTGGACCGGATCTGGTTTGTGACCCAGAGGTTGGGGACCTGTGGTTTAATGGGAACAGCCAGTATGTCAAAAAACAATGACTTGAGGAAACGATGACTTGAGGACACCCGAGGACACCCAAAACGTCAAAAAGTAGCGCTGAGGAGTCTTCCTTTTTTGACGTGCTGGCTGTTAGTAAAATAAAGGGTCTGCAACCCTCTGGATGCGGTACTGGCATTAGACGTGTCCCTGGGACCAGTATGCATCCGGTACCGCATCCCAAAGGTTGCGGTACCAGATGCATACTGGTGCTAGTACCTTAACCAGTACCTTAACAGGGTACTGGTTTGCATCCAGTACTGTGTCCGCTTCACACCCGATACCACACCCTGTACCGCACCGTGTATCACGTCTGCTACCAGTTTGGGTCCGATATTGCATTTGGTCCGGTGTCGGGTTAGGGTACCGGTACTTGGTTTGGGTACCGATGTGCAACGCGTCTCGGTACTGGACTAGTTCTGCTTTGCAGCCCGGAGGTAGGGGACCTGTGATTTAATGGGAACAGCTAGCATGTCTTGTTTTACTTGTTTGTAAAATCAAGAGTCTACAACCCACGGGATGCGGTACCGGATGTGCACTGGACCTAGGAATGCGCTACCTGGACCTACCGATTCGCGCCCTGGTACCACGTCCAGTTCGCGGCTGGTACCATGAGCCTGTTGACACGCCCGGTATCGGTTTGGAGTGGTACCCCATCTGATCCGGTGACAGGTTTGTTTTGGGGTGCTGATACCGGGTTTGGGTACCTGTGTTCTACGTGTCTCCGTACTGGACCGGTTCTGGTTCAAGACTCATAGGGTGGGGGCCCGTGATTTAATGGGAACGTCTAGTACATCGAAAAACAACGACTTGGGAACATCCAAAACGTCGAAAAGTGACATGGAGTGGACCTGAACCAAACGTCAATATGTGATGACTTGGAAGTGAGAATGTGTTGTCTGTCCATATACAGTATCATGTCTTATAAAGCTCTTCCTGACTCTACCCTCTTTTCCGGGGTTGGGAGAGGCACCAGCATGACACTGGTTTGCATTTATCTTTTTTTTGTCCGTCAATCTTTCCCTCCTTACATTTTTTTTCATTGTATTTACCCCCTTAAACACGCCTATATCCGGCCTTGCCGTCAGCTGGTTTCAGAGTAATTACCTGCCAAAATCTGCGGGGAGAATTTTACCGAGCACTACGTGATCGATATTTGCCGATCTGTCGGCCGGCATCAGCCTTCAAATAATAGGGGAGAGCAGGAGACGAGGCAGCCCCGGCAGGTCGTGTGGAGGTCTGCACTGCTCCCGTTTGATGTCTGTGAAAGCGCTCATCAGCAAGTGGAAGCGGCTTCATCCTGGCACGCCAGGTCACCGACGCCTCACCCCGAGAAGCACACGGCTGATTGTCTCGCTGTCAGGACGAGTTGGCCCGTTGTTGTCTGAAATGAGAGGATCCGTCTTAGACGGCAAACTGGCCGTGTGGCTTTTTTTTCTCCCCTTTAATAGGGCTTCATCTTTGGCACCCAGCGAGTCCGCTCAGGACGCCTGATGATGAGGGGAGCTCCTCCCCTTCACCTCCTCCTCCTCCTGTCAGCCCTGAGCTGGTGTATTTTTATTCACTGCAGGTGCTCCTCTGCATCGTCCATTGCATCCATAATGGACTGAGCATTGAATGAAAAAAATTATGCTGGCTAAACAAGCCTTCAGAAAGCAGTGGTTAAGTGGAGCACGGCTCGGAAACATAAGGTCCGCAAGTGTACAGTCAGCCTCAGGAACTGTACGGCATTTAGGGCAGAAACACTGATATAATTAGGTCATAATAAATAAGAAAAGCATCAGGGAGAGAGGGCTCACCTCAACAGTGGCCCTTAAGAAACCCCATAGGTTGCTTAAAAAAAACAGTCACCTGTCCACCTGGAAATACGCCTTCCACTCTTAACACTTATTCAGTGTCCTACTTGCAGAGTGCTCATCAGTATTGTTAAACCCCAGTAGCCCTGGCCCTTTAAAATGAGCTAACTGAGACGGTTGTTGGCTGAAACCAGCCTTAATTAGTGCACTTACTGCACAGCGAGGGCAGGTATGAGCTGGAGCCTCTGCTCTGCAGTCTCAGCTTAAGCCTCTTTCAGACCCGCTCTAACCTCCCACAATGACTCGGTAATTAACTCCATTAGCTTTTAGTTCTCCTTCAGTTTTGGCAAAGTGGATCGTGGCTTAGTTTTGGCCTCTGTTGAGATAATAGTCTTAGAAATTGGTTCATCATGTCTGTCTGTGTTTTATCTCCACCAGTGTTGCTGTTTTTCTGGAGAGTTACCTGCTGTTCATCTTGGCGACATGCATGTTCATGAGCGGGATGTAATGAGACAGGCATCGGGTTTTAATAAGCAGAGCTTTTCTCGCAGATCCTTCTGTGATTTGCATCCATGTCGGACACGAGGCGTAAAGCGGGGTGATTGATTCATGGCTCGTCCCATATTGGAGCTTGAGAGCAGAGAGGGAGAGACGTAGAGGACGGGCCGTAGATTCATTATCAAGCTCAGCCACAAAGGGAGGAAGAGAGTGTGCATATGTTAATCCGCTGGCTGAACGATGATCAAAGAGTGGAACAAGCTGAGCCCTGCTGATCGCCTTGGGGCAAACGATGCTCTCCAAGCAGCTGGGAAAGTGTGCAGACGAGGAGTAAACAGATAGTTAGAAAAATCAATAGCTGAGGTTTTGGGCCACGGCGTGGTGTGAAGGTCAAGGGAGGCTGGCGAGCGCACAGTGGAGCCATGTCTGGAAACTGGTTGCTTTCATACCCGTTTGAAAAGACATGATGTGTTTACAGGGATAAAGACGGATGAGGTCTATTCAGCTGTAGATATATGCTAACAAAACCAATTATTGTTTAAATCTTACATTATATCTTTTATTTACCGTATTTTCAGCACTATAGAGCGCACCATCAACAAATATTCTAGTTTCAAACTTGTGTCATAGCTGCACCGAACTATAGTATACTGAGCATAGGAGGTGAGTAAAGGAATGCACTAAAACATGATTTTAGCATGTGGTGTTCACACTGCACAAACAGGGAGGGGCTTCTTCCTCTTTTATTTTTTTTCTACTGTTTACTACCGCTACCTATCGTCTTGGTGTGAAATGTTGAAGTGGTGCAAATCTGGTGAATCTCGCTTTTACTTTCACTACTTTATTCTGATATATGAAAGACTTTTTGTCAGATAATTCCAAACTGTAATTATTAATTTCTTGGTTGGTACTTTTATGAATTATAAAGGTCACTAGCTAACAAATCTGAGTTCCTGATTGGTTAAAGTTCAACCTGGTTTAACTTTCAAAGCGTGCTCTATTGTACCCACAAATGGTCGTGGAAATTTGCGTAGTTACGCGTGAACACAAGAGTTAGACATTTACATAGACTTTCATTGAAAGTAGTCAATTAAATACGTGTTGCTGAGAGCACTGTGACTGTAGCTTTAGGCGCATTAAGCGAGATAAATTTGTCAATCAGACTTCATTACCTGCGTTCACAGTAACTCTAAAGGTATGTTTGGATTCCTTCACTATTCTCTATATAGAGCACGAAATAATGCACTCCCCATTTTCTAGTGCTGTCCAAATATAAATCGCGTGCCTAAGAAATTTCCCAGAAGTCTTTTCGAAAAACCAGTGTTTATTGATGCCCATTACATTAGCGAATATAGACCACAATGCATTGCATTTGAACATTTCTGTTAAAAAATGTGTTTAAATGTAACTTTTTAATAAACTATCCGCATTTTCATCATCAGAACAAAGTGGAGTCAATTCAACGTAATTTGAGTCGCCAATTTTGTTTGTAACACGCTAAACCTTAGAAGTGACAGCTGGATTAGCATATTCAAGTAAACTCTCAAAGTTTTTCAACATGTTAAAAAAACAGATACTGCTAAAACAAATGTTACTGTGACTAAAGTAACTCCCAACCTTCTTAGTAACTCGGGGAATAAAAACAAAGTCTGACACCGCTACACGTTAGCCGCGTTAGCATATTCACAATAACACAGAGTGCCGTGTACCTCTCACAATCGCTTCAACATCAGTAAGTGCAGCCAGACTGAATCTTATGTAAGGCACTCCAGATTATGAGTTGTTTTTTGGAGGGAAAAAAATTCAAGTTTTTAAGTGTGCCTGAAAATACGGTATTTTTAATTAGCTGAAATATTGTCTACAAACACGTTTTCAGAATGAGAATTCAAACATTTTTTTCTTAAACCATGATAGAAAACTGATGTTTAAGAAAATTTTAATCAGAGTTAAAATATATCACTTATTAAGGTAAAGTTTTCATTACCGAATTACTCACGAAGCGTAAATGTCGTATACTAGTGTAGTGCAAGATAGAAAGTGCTTCACAGTCTCAGACCCATTTACACACTGATGGCGGCTCCACTGCTGAAGACCGGCCTCGACATTTCATCAGAGCCAACTTGGGGTTTGGTGTCTTGCCCAAGGACACTTTGGCACATGGGTGGGCAAGGTGGGAATTGAACCTGGAATCTTCTGATTAGAGGTCGACCACTCTACCGCTGCAGCACTTTTTTAGTCCGATGTGTGCAAGCATCATCATGTACTCGCGTCATAATTCAAGTCTGGTTGGATGGGATGGAGGTGCGATCATTAGCGAACACAAAGTGGGGCTCTAAGAGGTCAGAACATGCAGTAACTGGACCGTCTACAACAGGGGTCTCAAACTCGCGGCCCGCGGGCCATCTGCGGCCCCCGTGATGATGATTTGCGGCCCGCATCTCAATATGAAAGACTACTGTTAGTGCGGCCCGCAAGGCTGATATGAATGACAGTTGTTGTGTGCAGTGCTGAACGAACCAATCACAGAGAGGTATATGGCTCTGGAGGCGGGACATCGGCGGGCTGTCCAAGTGCCTCGCTTACTCAGTCATTCCTCCAGTCAGCTGGGTGGAGGAGAAGCTATGAAGCACCGAACGCGATTTGCGTGATAAATTCACGTGCCCGCGCGGGGAATTTTCTGCTCGCGACTTGTCAAAAAATGTGTTTCTGTACTTGTACTTGAATGACCAAAATCAGACAAAGTTTGCAGAAGTTACAGGCGGACAAAAAATGTACGGAAGATAGAAAATAAGAAGTATAAGAAAACAGAAGAACAATAGTTTGATTGCATAACGCAATCAAACTAATTAGCCAGAACAGCTAGCATGTAGCTGAAATATTAGCTAAACTCCAAAAAAGCCTAGAAGAAACAGAGAAAAAGGTAAATGAGCCAAAATCAACTGTTAAAATGTCTAATTTAGCCAAAACAGTTAGCATAAGGCTAACATATTCACTAAACCCCAAATTAGCCTAAAAAACTGCATGGGTGATGGACAGTCCTCAGCCTCTTTTTCTTCAAAGGGAGATGTGTCAGCAGGAATGAGGAAATCACGAGGTCCTTGGGGAGGGTCCCGCCCACCAGGTCGTCAGGTCCAGAGCGGGGTTCCGGTGTAGGTAGCATATGTGCTCGACCTGTCAGATCAGCTCGGGGGCTGGCGCATAGATGACGTGTAAGATTGTGATTGGTCCGGACCATTAGACCACTGTCACGTGACACGGGGAATTACACAGACACTTCCACCATAACAATGCACGGATTTTTCCCGAGTAAAAAACCGAGGAGGTCCGAACAAATACGTTAAGAATCACAAAAGGAGAAGGAATATTTGCAATCAGCCGCAAAAACCTTGACAACGAAATAATCCGATGGAGAGGAATCATCACAGGATAATGATCGTTATTTTAATAGAGAGAAATCAGGCTGGGAAGCATGAAGTTTGAGGTAAAGTGGGTGCTAGCGAGTAGCATGCTAGCTTGTTGTTGGTCGCACATTAAAAAAAAGAAAATAATTATTCGCACGTATTTTTTCTAAATACATCCTGCCAATGTTGAACTTCTTTCTGGTCGCACGGACCGAATGAAGTCCCGCTAGAATATGAAGCAAATTAACTTTATTGTAAATGTCAGTTTCAGTACAGAATAACAGCAAATTAGCCAACTCGTTTGTTACAGTTGTGTGACGTCATCACTAGTCGCAAGCCCCCGAGCCGATCTGACAGGCCGAGCACA
>NC_050523.1:21687599-21718853 GCF_002922805.2 Oryzias melastigma | reverse complement strand
AATTGCTTCATTGCATAAGTTTTAGCAGAAGAAGCTGAAGTATGGGACAGGGGTCTCTAACTCGCGGCCCGCGGGCCATCTGCGGCCCCCGGGATGATGATTTGTGGCCCACATCTCAATATGAAAGATTACTGTTAGTGCGGCCCGCAAGGCTGATATGAATGACAGTTGTTGTGTGCAGTGCTGAACGAACCAATCACAGAGAGGTATATGGCTCTGGAGGCGGGACATCGGCGGGCTGTCCAAGTGCCTCGCTTACTCAGTCATTCCTCCAGTCAGCTGGGTGGAGGAGAAGCTATGAAGCACCGAACGCGATTCGCGTGATAAATTCACGTGCCCCGCGCAGGGAATTTTCTGCTCGCGACTTGTCAAAAATTTTTTTATTATTCTGAATTTTCTTAACCTCTGATTTTTTTTCTGAATTTTTTTAACCCCTGATTTTTTTTTTCTGAATTTTCTTAATCTCAGAATTTTTTTCAGAATTTTTTACCCCTGAATTTTTATTGTGAATTTTTTTTCAACCTTTGCTTTTTAAACAGCAAAATTTTATGCTCCCAAAAATATTTTCTATCTTAAAAAAAAATCTGTGTTCTTAATTTCGAGACTTAAAATTTCGATGGGTCAGAAATTTAACATAAAAAAAATTCAGTCTGATGGAACCAAAAAACTTCCATACTGATTTCCCTGCTTTTTAATTCATTATTTAATATATTTATTTATTTTATTCATTATTTTGTGTTAAAAACAAAGATATTTAAGAACATTGGAATGTTTTATCAGCGCTTTTCTTGTGAAAATCCTGATGCGGCCCGGCCTCACCCAGAATCTGCCTCCAGTGGCCCCCGGCTGAATTGAGTTTGAGACCCCTGGTCTACAAGAACCAAGTCAGTCCAGACTGTTGCACCTCCTCCACCACAAAGAACCCTGACAACCGTGCTGACTTTGACTCATCGCTCACCTTCTCCAGCAACGCTGATGTCTGTGGAAGGTTACCAGACACTCATCAGTGAAAGTCTGCGTGTTCTGTGTCCGACAGGAGCTAACGATGCTAGCAACTTTGTCTAAGGACTTTTCTGACGACCAGATCCAACGACAATAGCAAATGCAAAGTTTTAAGCATAAAGCAAAATGAAACAAGGCAAATACAAAACTATCATGGAAGAAGCGTGGACATGCAGAAGAGATTGCTTGGTAGACATTGAACTCTCATATTACGGCGGGGGTTACAAAATATCGACTGGCCGGGGGCTGAACGTTTGAGACCTCTGCTTTGGACTTTAATGAATTTAAATTAGCATCGAGCTCAGAGGAGAAACTTCATCCCACAAAGATACAACCACAGACTCTAAAGAAGACTGTGGGAAAGATCAGATCATTCTTAAAAAGCATCCATCAAATCACCTCTCCTCTTTTCTTTTCAAGCCGCCTAACTGATGGTATTTTTGGTTCTATTGTTGTGGCTATCCTGACCAGGATTCCCATGAGCCTTTTAGCTCAGGTACCCACGCTGATTGACTGCTCGGGGAATTTGTGCAGACCTTCTGATCCCTTGAAGTCTTCAAAGCAGCATTTTTTTGTTTGAATTTTGTGGTCAAGAACATCTAATGCGCCCGCATATAGTCATGGAGACGATCTAGAAAGGAAGGCTTTTCCTTTTATCTGAACTGCAGGGAGCGTTGACAAATAATAATTTTATTTTCATTGTTCTGTTTATTATTAATTCACAACTTTGTTTGCCTGCCACTGAATAATTAAGACGGCTAAGCTTTTTACCCCCAAACTTTGGCGTCTTTTAACTTCCTCTACTTCTGAAGCAGATTGTTTTTGTGATTAGTCACTTTGTTTAATCTGTTAATGATGGCATCCCCTCAGGCTAAATGCCTGATTTGCGCTCACCAGTTTATTTATTCATTTGTACTTTCGACGTGTTAATCTGCATAAACGGTGCGGAGCTCCTCCAGGACCCGCGAGTGTCGAGCTGCACCTGTCAGTGACAACAAACGCAGACTCCAGGAAGCAGTCGTGCTGCTCGCCACACCTTGATCATTGAACACGTCTGCCTGTCAATCACCTCTCATCCAGCCAGCTCTCAGAGAGCGATGCTGATCCTCACACATCATCTCAGGCTCAGGCCTGCAGCAACGGAGCACAAATGGGAGAATGCATCGCTGCACAGACGCTGCTGTAAGTCGAATTACACAACAATCTGACTCCATAATATGACTTGAGCATTTATCCCATTAAAGGTTAATCTGTCAGATAATTACTTCTGATTAGAAGATTTGATTCAAATTTTAAAAGAAAAATGACGAGCAGATTAATCTAAAAAGATTGCCCAAATATAGAAAAAACCACTAATCTTGAGAAGAAAATCACTAGAAAATGGTGCAATTATTTGTCCAACAAATATAAGATATCAAAGTCTAGAAACAAGGTGTTCAAGTATTTAGAAATGAAAAAATAAACTAAAAGGTGGTTAGAATTACTTCAAAATTGAATGTCTTATAGCCCAATAAAAAGTATTTTTTGCTATTTCTGAGTAAAATCCATTGCATTTTTTGTTTTTATTTACATAAATTGAGTTTATTTGGTCACAGTGACAAAAAGAACTAATGTAATAAGTGAAAATGAATCTTTTTTGAACAAAACTTCAACAATATGATCTCAGTACAAGTTGTAGCATCTTAATAAATCCTCATAATATCTAATACTTAGTTTTAGATCATAAATGTTAATTTATTTTTACAGAACGGAATATGAGAGTCATGAACAACAAAAATATGTATGAATATATATGAGAAAAATGTGTTAAATTTTAAGATAAAAGTTAACATTTCTTAAACATTTGTAATTTTTACAAGGAAATGTCATGCTTTTTAAAAAATTAAGCTGTGATTTCATGAAAGTAAAGTTGTAAATTTGCAAAAAAAAGACAAATTCAGCGACATTCCTGAGCAGAATGATGTCCATCTGATTTCTCTGACTGCAACATTTAAACTGGGTATGTTTTAAAGCTACATTTTGAAATGTTATTGTAAAATAAATGACCTATTCCTTGTTAAGTGATGACTTCTTATAATTTACGACTTCTTTTTAGAAAAATGTTGTTTTATTTATAATTGTTTACTTTATTCTTGATACATTTTTACTTTTTCATTATTTCCCAACTTTATTCTTATATATTTGTCTATTTTTTCTTAAGAGGTCTCCTGAACATTTCTTTAAATCAAGCAGTTTGATTGTTTTTTCTTCAATCAATCAATCAATCAGTTTTTCTATTGTCAAGAGTTTGGAGCAAAAACATTCATATTTTTTTTATTTTTAGATCCTTGACAAACATTCTCACTTGTTCTGATTTTAGGAAAATCGTGTGAAGTTTTAGAGCGAAGAGAAGTTAAAACAACCTAAAACCTGCATGCTAAAACATTTGGAATATATAAAAACAAGGTTTTAAATCTGGAAGTTTGCAATAGTTGGTAGTGTAAAACATTATGACAGTAGAGGCTAAAGAAGACGGATATGTGACTATAACTCTGTAATGGAACCGCCCAGAGACAACTGAGGGTTTGATGTCTTGCCCAAGAGCACTTCAGAAAGTGACTTTGGAGAATTGAGCCACTGACCCATCGGGTTTAGGGTTGACTCCTGACCCCAGAATCAGAGTTTATTCTGGACATTTGTGAAGTCCTTGTAAATATGATCATTTTCTTTTACATTCATATTATTCAGTATTTAATTCATTTTTATTATTACTCACATTGTTATCAATTATGTGGATTTCTTTCTTCTGATATATTTCATTTTTAGTTTGGATGAACTTTTTGCTTTTTTGTTTTCTATTATTTTCAAGTACACCTGCGTTTTCTTTGACCACTTTTTGGTACTTTGCTCATCTTTGCTATAACACTTCATTAGTTTAATTGACCGTATCCTATCAAACTATTTAAGCCATCTTTGATGTTACTTCAATCATTTGTTGAATGCTACAAGAATCCCGTAAATCTCTTCCACTCTGAGCAGCATCCACAGAGGAGCTCTGATCTGCCTTTACGTTTGGACAACAACTCAAATCCCAACAGGCTGCGTGTTTTCGTTTTTACAGTGGAACTCTCTTCATCCGTTCTTCATAATGTAGCCTCATGTTTTTGGTTTTGTGGAATTTGGATCACCTGCTGTGCCGGCAGCGACAGCTGTCGTTCCCCCCTCGTTATCATCCAGGTTTCATGGAGCCAAACAGCTGCTTTTTTTTTTTTACGGCAGATTGAATCAGAGCTCGCCATGACTGACATTCAGGTGACACGTTGACAGAGGTCTTTTTAAATAGCAGGAAAAGACAGAAGTCAGATCAGTACATGTTGCTGCTGAAGAAGAATGTTTTAGTCCTCAAATTGTAGATGAAGAATGCGGTAAATCCTCACTTTTAGACGTACGGAGAGAATTGTTAGTGTGCCATCTTTGCAGTGAACTTTTTACTTGTATATAAATTAGGTTTTCCAATGAATAAAACATCAAAAATGTATGCAGAAACATTTTAACCACAGGGATATGCGAGAAACTGAAGAAAAACTAATAATATATTTTTCTATGTTACAAAGGAATTCTGCTGCTGTTGTGCTTTTACCGGCCAGAGCTGAACGTGCTGCTGTATGTTGGACGTCTAAAGTCAGAGTGCGTCACCACAGTTGTTATTTTCAGACTGAAAGTTTGCTAAGATGGACATTTTTTGTCCCAGGTGCTTCTTAGAAATTGTTGATATTTTCCTGTTTGTTTCATCAGAAAAAATTAGCATCACATAACCAGAGGCCTGCTGCAGGGCCAACTAAACAGTGCAGTGGTGATAGAATGCTGCCTGGAAATGTGTACAAAAAGAAAAAGTATTTGTGAGTCACACATTCAGAAAGTTAATAAGCTGAGATGTAATGAAACTATAACTGAGAGACAGAATGAAAAAACAAGATTTGGGAACTCGTATAGTTGAAAAATGTATTTGATTAATGGTGCAGAGGATAGGTACCGTACTTTCAGCACTAAAGGGCCAACAGATTATAATTAAAAAGTGCCCAATAAATTTCCCAGAAGTCTTTGTGAAAACCAGTGTGCATCAATTCTCACTACATTAGCAAATATAGACCACAATGCACTTCAGTTGAACAATTTTTCCTAAACAAATTTGTTTAAATGTAATTCTTTTACAAACTATTCACATTTTCATCGTTGGAACACAGTGGATTCATAACTAGACGTCGTGAAATAGATTGGATTTTTACTTTGTGAAACCCATGACTTCTTATCCACCTCTTAGAGAAAAAAGTAGTTAGCATGAAGTCCGAATTGCTTTTAAAATCAAGGACACTATAGTTTTTAGTAGTTTGGGAATTTGGACACAGCCTAGAACTTGTGAACTTGTTTGTAATGTGCTACACGTTAGCGTTAGCTGTGTTAGCATATTCACAAGAAACTCCCAACTTTGTTTGCAACATGCAAAAAACAGACTGAAACCACTGAAACAAATATTCCTGCGACCACACAAAATAAAAAATAAAAAATCACAGTCTGACAGCGCTACACGTTAGCCCCGTTAGCATATTTACAGAGCGCCGTGTACCTCTCAAAATCGCTTTGACATCAAAAAACACAACCAGAATGAATCCATTTATGAGATGTTACAGATGATGTGAAGGATTTTATCTTATTAAAAATCAGGGAAATGCTGTATTTCTTACCTACGAAGGAGAATTCTGTTCCTCACAGACCTTTTCTTCAGTGGAAGCGCCGCGGAACGGAGGCTGCTTCCAGTCTGCACCCTTGTAGTTCACACCAGAGGCGCAGGCCCTCCGCGGACGCCTCGGGCAGTGCAGCAATCGTTTCAGCGTCTGGTCTGTTTCCTGCGTGATCGATCTGCGTCAATCCTGTCAGGAAGTAATGCCAACACATGAAAAAATCCGCTCAGTTTTCAAAATATAACCAATTTTTCCCAGTAAAATACCGCTATTGACAAATGCGATCATTCATTCATTCATCTTCTTGACCGCTTCTTCCCCTTCGGGGTCGCGGGGGTGCTGGAGCCTATCCTGGCTACTGATGGGCGAAGGCGGGGTTCACCCTGGACAGGTCGCCAGTCTGTCGCAGGGCCACAAATGCGATAATATTTTTTTTTTTTTATCTAAACAGACTGTAGAGATGAACACAAAAAACACAAAAAACAAACAGACACACACAACAGACACTGAGACACACACAGATCAATGTAGTGGGCCGACTACGGAGCAGAGGGGTGTCATGAATGGTGGTAGAAACTCAAAGATTTACTTAAAAAACTCAAAACATGACAAAACCAGGAGAAACCAAACCAGTGACATAACAGAACAGATGACCTGACAATGAGAAACTGAAAAACCCTGAGGTTGATTAACTAAATGGAAACAGCTGTGGATGATTTAACCTGAACATGGTGGGAATGACAGGGAAAAAACAAAACATGACAAAACTGAAGCACGGATCATGACAAGGGGTGTGGTTTTGGATGTCTAAAAACGCAATCAATGAGAGAAGAAGAGAGCAGTTGGCGACAAGTCAAGATGGATGATGTCAAATTAATCGTAGAAGCTCCTGTCAAACTGAACTGGAGGTGATTCCGCGCACACTCTGCTTCCGCCACTTGTAACCTGCCTAACTGTCACCTGTTTGAACTGGTTATCTGTATACACGACACCCTTTATACAGTCAGACTGCAACCATGACCAAGACCAAAGAGCTGTCAAAGGACACCCGGTACAAGAACCTGATCAACCAATCTACAATGAGCCTAGTTTCGATTTATGTTTAAGTTCCACTCCGATCCACTTTGTAAAATCATTCCCAGTTGTCTTTTATTTAAGATTATGCTGTTTTAGCCAAAATAACAGAAACCTGTGTCCTTTTCTTGGACAAAATGTATGCAGAGTGTCAGGAGTTCATTGGAAATCCACCTCTGAGTTGTGGGTGATGGTGTTGTCATGAAGCAGCTCCACCTCCCTTACCTCACTGCTGCTGAGAGCTCTCTGTTTACACACTTTTCTGCTAGCCTACAGCCTCTCAAACCTCAAAGATGCAACAAAATGATGAGCAATATCAGAGCTATCCAGTTCTGATCCAGATTGAAGCTCAGACAAGAAAAACAAAGACGTTCATGGATCTGTTTGTCTACAAGTAGATGCGTGGATGAATGGGAACATAGGGAACACGTAGCACTGATTGTATTTTCTGTTACAAATATGATCTTTTTCAAACTGCATTTTTTTCACAATGATTTGAAGAAGGAAATACTCAGATATTGAACTTTAAGCTTAATTTTCTATTCCTCCATCATGAGGAAATAACCACAAGAACATGTTAAAAAAACCTTTTTTCATTGGAGTGGATCTTTAAATTTAGTTTTGCAACATATTTCAAATATAAGAAATCATTTATTTTTGTCTTATTAGATAAATTATTTATGATAGCGAGGGAGATATAAGATATGCCACATAATAAAATACAGTATTTGTAGTGAGAAAATAACCTTTGTGTCTATCAGGGGTAACAGTTAAATTGGGTATTAAAATATTGTAATTGAGGTTAAAGAAAACACTGTTATAAATTTGCATTAACTATTCTTATTCTTTTTTTTTTTTTTTTTTTACAAACAATGTGTGCTCATTTAAAGCATAGAAATTGCCATTAAAACCTTTAAACAACCCAGAAACTGTTGGACAGTCACTCCTAGTTACTAGAAGTAGAAGTAATACTCCCAGTTAATCAAAAAGAAAACAAAAATATAGACTTGGCAAATAGTTTTTTTTTAAACTTCTACCCAGACGTGATCCCCATGTGGTGACAGGTAACATTTCTGTGAACTTGGAGATCAACTTGATGCCCATACAGGCAAAAAAAAGTCCTTCATCTATCTCAGGACGGGTTAAGGCGCGTGTCAGCACACTGACGTCAACAGCTGTTCTCAAACAACGTCTTTGACTCATTGACAGCAGAAGCTGCAGATTGCCGCGTTCACTAACCGGGGGAATGTCAGCTCGCAGGAGGCTGATCAGAGCCCCCCCACAAGCCTCTGCCTGCCACTTCCAGTCGGTGATGAAGCAGCTTTGGTGTTAATGGATGTGAGTGCGCACTTGACCCCCTCCCAGATCGCAGGTTTTTGTGTCCATTAAAAACAACTTCTCGTGTTAGCCGGGCGGAGGTCATCGTGCAGCTGAGACTCTGGGGCACCTGTGGAGGTCACAGGCACAGAGGCAAGCAATGATTGCAGTGAAATGACTAATTATCTAATTGTACACTAGTACAAAGGGGTAGCAGGAGGGGGGGCTGAGCTGTGGGGAGGGAGCAGCAGAGGTGGGGTGTACGGAGAGATGCAGGTTCATCTCCTCTCTCCTCCGTCTGCAGGCTGGGCTGCAGGGGTTGGTCCCTCGCTGCATTTCTTTCCCCGTGGCATCCCCCCAGCCTGCTGCTCAGGTCCTCATGACATCTGCTTAGAACACAGCATGCCCCCCCTCCAACCCCAACCCCCTCGGACGCTGCCAGAGCACGCACCCACATATGCCTCCCTGTGCAGATGCTGTGGTCCCTGGGTCCTCCTGCATGGAGAGCGCGAGGCCCGTTTGATGTGTGATGAAACAGAATCCAGCGAGCCACTCGGGGGCTCGGGGAGATCAGGAGGCAGAGGGGGCGACTGTGGGTACCAGGAAAGATGAGAGCTAGAGCCGAGAGGGGAGAGCAGCAAAGACGGGATGTTAGGGTAGGTCTCATTATATTATGAATCACAGGGAAGGAGCACGCCATGAGGATGGGATGTCCCTTCAGAGGAGGTCAGGAGGCTGTGGAGGAAGGAGAAGAATAAGAATCAATTAAAACAAAGAGATGATACAAATGGGAAGCAGAAAAAAAGAGAGAATATTAAATTAAGCAACCAGAAATTAAAGTTTATGTATAAAGAACAGCAGAAAAAGTAAAGATAAAAAGAGATCTTCAGATTTGATTGAAATAGTGAAAATAAATAAACAAAATGAGTAAAATGCAATTAAAGAAGTTGGAAAACTAATAAAATTAGTTTGGAGAGAGATGAGTTGTAGAAAAGAGATCAGTCAGAAAAATCTGGACACACAAAAGGAAAACAGGAAAAAAATCTTTGGATCAAAGGGAAAAAAGGTGGAGGAATCTGAAGGGAAAGATATAAAACAACAGAAAAAGAATGTAAAATCGGGGAGAGGAAGCAAAACACTGAAAGAAAGGAGGGAAGTATATCAGAATTACAAAGGGGACAAAAATGTATTTGGAGGGATAAACAAGTTCAAACTCGGAGGGCCTTTTAATCCTCCATTGGGGCTCTTTCACTTTGATCAAAAACTATTTAAACTATTGTTTAAATTTAGATTTATCCTTATTTTTATGGCAATAACAAAACATTTTAAATAACGTTTACTTGATAACTTGACTGAAAATTAATACATCCCTTTAAATAAAATTCCTGTAATATTTACTAAGGATTTCTGTTTTTTTTTTTTTTTAAGTAAATTTTGCTCCCATTTTTTCAGTGTAGAAAATTTGCATTACCTGCGATGATGCTAGTGTGAATGCTTTCTCCTGAATGTGGTCGCCGAAGCTGCTTTGGCAGTTTAAGGAATTGCTAAAACAATTTGCTCAATGTGTTAAATTTTTTTACATAATGCCCCAAAATTCGACCTTGAGCCAAAATTAGCCCCCAAAAATCTCAGTAGAGGCCAAATTAACCAGAAAACTTAGCATGTTGCTAAAATATTAGCTTAACCAAAAATTAGCCCAAAACACTTCAATAAATGCTTAGTTAAACAAAATTGCTAACACGTTGCTAATATATTAGCTTAACTCCAAACTAGCCCAGAAAACTTCAGTGGATGCCCAATTAGCCACAAACAAAAGCTAACAAGTTGCTAATTTATTAGCTTAACATCAAATTAGCTCAAAAATAGCCCAAAAATCTATTAAAAACTCACAAAAATATGAAAAAACGTGAAATGTATGAATAGAAAAATACGAGCATGGACGTCCTGAACATGTTGAACTTTTTGATACCAAAATTGCATACGCTGAAAAGGTGCACAGAAAATAATTTCCCATTTAATCAACATTGGCTGAAAAGTCACATGAAATGTTTTCATATTATAAATTACATAAAACGTACGAATACCAAAAGTACAAGTAGTAATGTCCTTAATGAGCTGAACGTATTGACATCAAGATTGCAGAAATTGTAAAAACTGTGGTTGAGTTTTTACGTGTCAAAAAACATACCGAGAAAAATGGAAAGAAGCAGAAGAATTACTGTGAATTCTACAAAGGATTTACACTATAAGTAATATGTTGTATTTTGGTTAATTTGTTTCAGCTCATGACATTGTGTCATTTATGTTTGGATTCATAAATGTCAGATGGTCACAGGTATAATCTACTGTCAGATTGTTTATTCTACTGCAAAAACACAAAGACTTGTTTTTTTTAAGAACATTTGTCTTGCAAGAAAAAATTTTCAAGTAAGTTTTTTTAAAAGCAAAATTATTTTAGCTTACGAAAACACGTCTTAGTGAATAGCATTTTTTTTTCTTAAAATAAGAATTCAGGTCATTTTTCTTACCCCATTGGCTGAATTTTTGCTTGTTTAAAGAAAATCTACCAATGGTGGACATTTTATAGCCTGTTGCTATTCAGAGACAAAGTTCTTTAAAATGGAAAAACATTATTTAACACAGGGTGTTTTATTTTGAAAAGAACTTGCATGTTTTGCTGTCAAAAGTAAAATACATTAAAACTGTTTTATATAGAAAGCATAATCATTATTCTAATTCAGTTGTTAAAAGCTACATTTCATTAAAAAAAATATGAAGTACATATTTGATAAAAATGATAAAGTGGGACTTAATGGTTTTTGCTCACTAAGAAACTGGACCAAAAGGTTCTTGTATTAATGCCACATTTAATAAATTGTATCTTTAAGTATCATATAATAACTATAAAACGACACTACAAGGCCTTTTCAACCTTCAAAAACATCCAATAAGAACTGTTCATGACGCTGGGCACTGTGATCATATCAACATGTTATTTCTTAGTTCTAAATTAATACAATTTTTGATTCAGTTTATTTTGTATTCAACAAAATTTCTCTAACAATAAAGTATTACCCTATAATATTCTGAAACAATCTACACACAGGGACAGAGATTTCTCACTCAGGGGATGTAGTATTTTTAAATAACCAATAATTTGAACAGTTCGGATGAGTATCTGTGTATCAGTGTGGGGGATTAAAATGTGGAACAGCCTTTATAAGCAACATAAACAATGTTTGGACTATTTACAATCAAAATGAAAGAGAATCTGTTGTCTAAATATAAGATGGACGAACAAAAAAATATGATTTAAACAATTTTTGATTGTGAAATTGTAATTGTGGATAACAATGTATAGGATTTACATGTGAAAAGAGGAAAAATTGAAAGTATTGTTTGGATTTATATATTGTGAATGAATAAAGTTACAGTAAAAATACTTAAACCTTTGCTTCTGCCTATCCTCTTTTCAAACATGTATTTATTGAATTGTAACTTTTCTTTAATAAAATGTGATTGCATTGATTTTTTTAAAGTCATTTTTGGAATGTTTTACATGTTTGAAATAAATCAAATCAAATAAAAAAACTAAAAAGTTGCAGACCTCTGTATTCGATTAAATAAGAGACATGAGAAATGACGTACAGAAGCTACGGGGTTAAAATAATGAAAAAGGAAATTAAATAAATAAGGAAGAAACACTAAAAACAGAAAAGTGAAACATAAATTATAAAAAAAAATAGTTAAAAGGAAGATATTTGGATTTGAAAATAAAGAAAACAATGGTGGAAAAATCTGAAATTGTACAAAAAAAGGAAACTGGAAAAACTCATAACTTTTCTCAGTGGAGAAGTAAGACATAACATTTAACAGAAAAGTGGAAAACATTAGAAATATTAAAGAGCAGACACGAGAAACAACAAGAGAACAGATGAGAAGAAAGGAAACAGGAAATGACAAAAAGAAGGAAAGTTCTGTCTTGCTCCAGCATGGCTTCCCTCCCTCCTCACTCACTTTGCTCCATATTCACTTTTCTCCTGCAACTCTCTGGCTCCCCGTGCAGTATGTTAATTATTGTTGTGGAGGACGAAGACCATGATGATGCCATGATGAGCGCTTAGTGCGGGCAGCGCCGTGGAGAAGTTAAAGAGGAGGAAGTGGGTGAGGAAGCGCTAACATGGGGATCAGGTATCGCCGTGGATAGGTTAGCAGTTAGAGATCAAAGTGAAAAACAAAGGCAGATTTCAAACGGGCCCGGAGAGCTTGGCAACAAACCCGCGCCTCCTCTGATAATACTTAGATCTATAAATGTTCTTTTTTTATTTATTTATTTTCTTATTTATTTTTAAAATTATTCATCGCTGTAATAATTTGGGCCTAACAAGCACTTGAGGGAGACGGCTTCCTTTTTGCATCTCTCGCTCCCACTTTTCTTTAGTTCCCGGCTCCGTGAGGCTGGGAGCTCAGGGATTTGGGGGCACTATTAGAGAGAATTTCTTTTATTTGCTGCTAATGAATGATATGCATGATACTATTTTCTTTTTTTTTTATTCTTGTATACGTTGTGGGGGTAACTGTGAAGATGGGGGCAGGAGCTGGAGAATTGGACTCTTTTTCAAGGCTTTGTTCGCCTAACCCTCATCTCGCCTTCCGAGCGAGAGCACAACGCTGCTCAAGTCACTTCATCAGACTTTCAGATCACATATGCTTTCTAACCTCACTTGACATCACAGCTGTGGCTTTGTTTGACACTGGTGTGGTGTTTCCTGTCAGTACAGAAGAGCCACTTCTCGTCTCATCCACACAGCGACACCTTTTAACCCGATTTTTTCTTGTAAAAACGATTGCCACTGGGTTCTCCTCATCATCACACGGTTCAAATACAGTCACTTATTAAAGCACTCAGTGCTAAGTGTCTCTACCTCACAAGATGAAGGAAAGCACGGCTTTCAAAGACACCTGCAATTTCTCACACAAATTTTCCTTCTAGTTTCCCAACTTTGGAGAAATAAGATGAAAAGCTGGTCAGACTGCAAACTGAAACTTTTTGGTGTAAAGTCACAGGATCCAGGTTGTTACTCCAACAAAGACGAATCTCTTCAATCGTTTAAAGGGTAACCAAACCTTAAGTTAACTTTTTTTGGATGTTGACCTCTATAAATGGGGCTTTAAAAGTATTGTCTGTTGGTCATAGCCAAATTTTTTGACAAATTGAAATAAACCTGTTTAATTCTTCAAAATATAGTCAAAATCATCTGTGTGCTGCCCCCTACAGGTTGAATTGAGGCATTACAGTTGAATTTTGTGATTGGTCAAATCATGTAAGTTTTAGAAGTCTGACGTCATGATCTGCAGCTCCAGTAATGATAACAGTCCTACCCCCAAGCCCCGCCCCTCTGACTGGATTTTCACATTTCGGCTGTGGGTGGAGTCAGCCTCCAACTTCCTGGTTTGGTTACCCTTTAAATACTCTCTGAAGTATATGGGAAGAAACGGAATTCATTGAAAAAATAAATCCTTATCTTATGATGCTCTGGTCTTCTACTTCCTGCAGTCTCTGAGCTCCCTTATCCATCCCTCAGCCAAGGCTCTTGGTCTGGTCTCCCCTGTCTCCTCTGACCACACTTTTGTCACTTTCAAGAAATCTAGATCTGATCTCCTGGACTGCAAATGCGATTGACCAAACCTCCTCCACTATGAGGAGTGGGATGGTGGATCCCACTTACCCAGGGGGTACGTTTGTGGCTGGGTATGTGAATGACTCTTGGGGCAAATGGAGCATTTTCTGTCTGGAAGACGAAGAAGTTTACATCACTGGATTAATGATCTCAGGCGTTCTGCTGATTGGAACTGGTGGAACTTGGATTTAACGGAACATGGAGAAACAGAATACAGCGAAAGGTGGGCTGGGAGTGCTTTTCAATGGGACACTGAGAGCCGTATAGACCAAGGTCGATGCTCTGTTTCTACAAACATTTGTAGAGAATGGTGGCTCTCAGGAGCTCAGTGAAATCCAGCGTGGAACTGTCATAGGATGAAACCATCACATTGAACTCGATGGAAGTTCAGTTCATATGAGTCAAGGCAGGTGAGCCAATTCTTTTGGTAATACAGTGTATCATAACAAAACTTAAATACAGCGTTTTATTTCAGAACATTATGGAAAAGCTTAAAAATATAGTTCTTATAGTATCAAACAAAATCATCTTTATTAAACAGACACTGTATTTTTGGCATTTTTAACATGTTCTTGTATCACCTTTTTTTTAAGGATTTAGGACAAATTAAATTCAAATTTGTTTTTCTGAGTATTTTTTACTTTGTTTAATCGTTGTAAATCAGGAGGAAACCAACCCTGAAAATCAGGCCTCAAGCTCTGCAGACCAAATAGATTCATGAACGTCTTTGTTTTCCTCGTCTGAGCTGGAATCTGGATCAAACCTGTATGCCGGGATAGCTCCAATATTGCTTGCCATTTTTGCTGCACCGCTAATGCTAGGCTATAAGCTAGCACTAACAGATGGATGGCGGCCCAACAGTCCCGCCCACATCTCAGAGGTGAATTTCTGATAAACTCCTGCAGAAACTGTTTTCTATACATTTAACTGTTTTCTATACATTTAACTGTTTTCTATACATTTTTTTGTCTAAAAACGCAAAAAAATGTAAACTAGTTTGTGAAATCTGAAGGAATTAAAAGTTCACGTGGATCTAAAGGCTTTTAAATAACCTAACATGTACTGAATCTCATCCAGTTTATGTGTTTTGTTTTTCAAATATTGTCAGAATAAAATAGTTGGGTGCATGTTTCTGCTTTCACACACACAAAATCCAGGTTACACTTTGTAAAAGTACAAACTTTTGCACATGACTGGATGTTCTCTTCAGCTTAGTGAAGTATTTTTCTGCTGTTTGAGCAAAGACTGTCAGGAAAGCCTCACCTGACCTTCACCTCTCTATGCAGAAGTAATCCAGATAGATAAAACTGTTTGACTGAGGATGCTGTTTTGCCTGCAGTGATGGCTGCACACAGGACCCACACGTGAAAGCAGCACTGAGCTCGGTGCCAGTATAAACATGGCCTGATAATGACCTCCCTCCTGACCGGAGAGAGCTGCTTCTCCTCCTTTTGAGTGTCCTCCATCTCCTCCTCCTTTCGTGCGAGGACCCTTTTTCCTAAAAACTTTGAAGCTGCCTTTCCTGCCACCGCTCTCTTAAATCGGCTGTTTCAGATGGGAATTCATGGAGGAGCTATCTTCTCTCTTTGGAGCTTCCTGGAGGAGAGGTTGTGTTATGAATGTTTGAAAAGTGGTGGTAAAGCTCCACGCGTCCCTGGCTGACCGTCTTGCCAGACACTTCACAGGCCTGACTGTTTTCTCTAGCAGTGAACTGCATAGATGGGGCTTCTGGGAGCTGGGGGGTCAAAGGGTTGCCTGTTGGAATATGAAAAAATCAGAAAGCATCACATCAAAAGAGATGTTTGTTTTGTTCAGCATACTCCAGATGTTTGTGTTCTGTGTTTAGGAGGCTTTCCAAACTTTACATTTTTTCCTATTTAGTGTGAGTGCAAAAACAGGTCCCCAAGAAGTCAAAAATTCTCAAAATTTGATTTTTTTTCTTTAAATAAGCAAACAAATCTCCTAGTAGAGTCAGAAAAATTGTCTTAATTCTAAAGTAAGAAAGAAATCAAATTCATTTTTATCTATATAGCCCAATATCACAAAACAATTGGCTCACTGGGCTTCATGCAGGTAATGGTACAGAAGCAGAAGGTCGGTCATAAAATATAAACAGTAGCTGATTGCTAAACTAAACTACAGACTAAATTAAACTGGTTATTCCTGCCCTTTGACCCTCCTACCCGTTAAGGAAAAACAGGATCAACAGGCGATTTATCAGGATTATTAAAGAAGAATTAGCTTTTCTAACGGTACAAGTACGTATTTAAATAAGTTTAGCCAGATAGGAACAGGGAACAGGTGGGGGCGAGGTTCACAACCTCCATGAGCCAGAGCCGAGGTCCACGCCCAAGAACAGGAGCACAGATGATCCACCAGGAACATAAAAAAAGAGTCTTTTTAGTTTCTTAAAGGCTCACTCCAATGAAAATGTTTTAAATTACATGTTCTTCTGACGATGGAGGAAATATATTATGAAAACTAAGCTTAAAGTAGTATTTCTGACTATTTCTTAATTTAAATCTTGAATCAGAGGCAGAAAAAAAAATTCAGTCTGAAAAAGATCTTTTTTGTAACGTAGAGAATACTCGTACTACTACATACTCATCGTATTTTGACCAATTAAATCAGGGGTCCATATTCTTTCTCTGTCGCGGTACCAGATGCTGACCGCATGCAGACAGAACCTTGGGACACAACCAGTACCGCTACCATAACCTGGTACTTATACCCTACTCCAGTCCACATCTGGAACTGGTACTGGACACAGTACCGGTACCAATCTGCATCCGGTACCAGCACCGTGTCAATCCACATCCAGTATAAATCCACGTCTGGGACCAGGGTTAAAGTTAGGGTACTGGTGCGGGTTATGTCCCAGTACTGGTTTGTAGCCCGGAAGTTGGGAAGCCTTGATGTTTATTTACTTGATTTAATTTTTGATTTGGAGGGGTCCTTAACCACACGTCAATATGTGATGAGAGGGAATGAGACTGTGCTGCTAGCTTATGTATACTGCCTTCAAAATCAATACGTCACTTTGTTGCACCTAAACTTTAAACTTTAAAAGTTGCTTTGTCCGAATTTCCCCCCCTTAACCCCTAACTTCTAAAAAACTTTATAGTGATGGACTATATAGTGCCCTGGATTTTAAAGGTAATTCTAACACGATGCTCACTACTTTTATTTCGTTTTTCTAAAGACCGGATATGACGTCATCGATTTCACGAAGGGAGAAAACCAAATAGAAATAAAAATTTCACAACGTTAATTTATCACTCCACTGTGTTCTGATGGTGAAAATGTGGATGGTTTATTGAAATATTATATTTAAAAATGATTGTTTGTTCGAAATTGTTCGACCGCAATGCATTGTGGTCTATATCTGCTAATCTAGTGACCATAGATGTAAGCTAGACTTCTGGGAAATTTTCAGTGCACTCGATTTTGGAATAGTAGATTCGGACAGCTCTAGAAAATGACGAATGCACTGTATAGTGATTAGGGGGGAATTCGGACACAAAAATTGTTTTGTGTCTGATTTGTTTTGTGCTGCAACTTTATTTATCTACATGAGTTGCTGCTGACCTCTTGGCCAGGTCGAAATAAAAATAAATAAATAAAATCCATGTGAGCATCTTGCTCAATATTGCTGCATAGCTACATTATTGTTAGCCATTGTTGTTGCATCGCTAACATTAGCTCAGAGTTGGGAGGGCTGTAAGCTAGCGAGGGAGCATGTAAACAGATGGATAACGGGAAGTGGGGGCGGTTTACTCCACGGCAACAACTCAGACTAATTTCTAATAAACAGCTGTCACTGCAGAAAGTATGTTCTAGACAGCTCAAGTTTTTGATTTTGGCTAAAAACGTCAAAATCATAATCAAAAGATTACTGGGAATGATTTAAAAGTACTTAAAATTATAATCCGAATGGGATTATAAGATTAAGTTTTACAGTGTGATTGATTGTTAGTATTTTAGCCTCTTAGTTAATTTCCCTTTTATGATCTCATTCCAAACATGGCCGAACTTTAAAACTACCAATCAGTGAAGAAACACTAGATGGAACTCAGAGATGTCAAGTGTGTGTCTTTGTTTGTCTTCCCGCAGCTTGTTGCTCCCCAAACCCCGAACATCTGTGCAAAGGGAGGGGAAAGCCACATGGGGCGGGCCTCCTCTGCCTCAGTCTGTCAGCCCACCTGAATGCTGCGGTGGCAGGCCTGCCCAAGGCAAGACCACAGGCTAGGGCCTCTGGTGGGCCTCCAGCATGGCTCTCCGGGCTCCCCGAGCCCATTAGAGCGTCTCCCCTTCCACCTCTGCCTGAGTGGCCCCCACCCAGCCCTGCAGCCCTCTGCCCCCAGATGCCAATGCTCTCTGTCCTGTTCCACTCAGCCCTGAAATCACGATTGTTTTCCTCTATTTGCTATGTTGAGTCAGTAATGGTAGCAGTTTGGGGCATGTTTTTTTATTCTGCTTTTGCTTGCCTTGTCCTCGGGCTGCAGAGTTGTAGTTCAGGCTCTTGAGAGACTTGTGTGTGGAAAAGTTCCTCCCAGTTCCTGCACTAATGCGGCGTGGCTGTCAAAGCCTCCGTATCAGTTCTCCGTGAACGGTCGTGTCGAAGAACCTCACAGCAAACACGTTAGCAAGATGGTTTTCTGTTTCATATTTCCCCCTCTGGTTCCTACATCTCCTTTTTAATGAGCCTGTCTTGGAAGCAGCTTAGATTTTCAGAGGCAAGGTGAGCTGTAAGGTGAAGGAGGTTATGATCACATATTCTAGATATCCTGTGATTCTCTGTCTATTTAAGTCTTTTCATCTAAGTGAAACTACCAGTGGAAAAAAAAACACACACTCTGAATGTGAATTAGATCCAACAACTTTGCATATGATCTGCAAAAATATCAGGAGAGCAGAATTCATGTTTAACCCCACTTGCCGAATGCAATTTGTGAACGTGAGCTTCTTAAGCGTGCTGTAATGGTTTAATTTATAATTAATCATCTTTGATTCACCAGATTGCCATAAACTTGGGGAATAACATTTTTGGGAGTGTTGGGACTTCCGATTTTTTTTTTTTTTTTTTTTAACCATTAAGTATTTATGAAGCATGACAGATGTATAAACTGTGCTAAATCTGTTTCCTTGAATATTGATTATCTCCAATTAAAAATGCAGTTTCATATGAAGGTTATCAGCATGATGTGGTCAGACTTTGCTTTAATCCTTCCATTCCTGACCTTCCAGTGGTGTTTTCTTGCTTGCTCTTTAGTCGACCAATTAGCTCCAGCGCCGTTTACGGAAGGAATACTCAGCTACAGTCAGGATGTGCTACAGTTTTACAGTCATTTTAGAGAATCCAAATGGGTTCTGTCAAAGATTTTAAAGCTAATTTTACCCAACACAAGCAGCTACTTCCTCTAAATGTGATGCTACATGACCTCATTATTGCTTATTAGAGAAATATTTTCGATGCAAGTTCGATGCAAGTTGTGCTTGGGTTTTCTTTGAACATTTATAATCACTGAGCTGTATTCCTGTTTTTTTGTTGTTGTTTTTATTTTTTTGGTCGCTGGAAAGCATTTTTGAACCTCATTATTTAAAAAAATTAAGTGATCTAAATATTATTATGCATTGTTCATTTGAATTTTGATTGAGATTTTACTAATTGGTGGTGAAAGTTTCACATCACCAGAAACAGGAAGTTGTCATTTACAACAGACTTTATATGAAATGAGAACTAATGAAAGAAAAATCTGTTTTTAAATTTAAAAATGTAGAGGGTACAACACCTATCAAAATGTGAATTTGTTTTCGACTTCTGACAGAATCTAGTATGATTTCCTTTCAAAATAAAAGACATCTGATAGTCGGGTCATCCCATCGTAGCTCTGGATGGTCAGCCAGTGTTGTACAACATAAGATGAGACTTTTTACCAAACTTTTGCTTAGTGTTTGAAACCTGAAGCGTAGAGCAGATAAGACCTTTTCAAGTCAGCAGGATGTAAAAATCTTAACATCATTTTTCTTCGAGGTGCAAATCTATAGGCTTAACTAATCTAATTAAATAAATACAAGTGTAGTAACTCTTAGTTTAAAGAAAAATAATTATATTATTTTATTTTACTTTAGAGCTACTATGGAAGGTAAAAGAGCCAAATGTGGCTCTGAAGCCGCAGGTTGCTGATCCCACATTTTGCTCTTGTTATTCCTCCATGGTTGCTCTTTGGCTTTAAAGAATACTTAATAATTACTAACTAATTAATTTATGTTTAGATTTTTGACATATCAGATAGACCTAACTGATTAAAATGATAGTAAATGGTTTAATTTACTGTCAGATTGACGTTATCTTATTGCATTTACATGTATAATTTTGATTTTGCACTAATGTCATGTTTTTATTCACTAGTAAAAGAAAAAAAAGGAAGAAACATAATGGAAAATCTCTTGTTTGTAGCATTTTTAGTAAATCTGCAGCAGCTAGAGGATCTGATTAAACACAGGATGTTTTATTTTGAAAGGATCTTGAATGTGGTCATGTCAAAAGGGAAAGAAGTTAAATTTGTTATATATAGAAAAAGTCAACATTTCAAAGCTATGTTTTATAAATGAATGGCCTCAAAAATTAAAATAAAGTTATTTTTCTAACTTTGAGGTGAAACTTTGCTGCTAGTTTTGGTCCATAAGAATCTGGACCAAATGGTTCTTTCAGGGTTAAAGGTTTCAGGAACCTCCTCTAACCTGTCTAATTGTTGAACAGAAACGGGGTTTTGACTCCATGACGCCGCTCTCAGGATTCCTGCTGGAAGCTGAATCTCATTACGTCAAGTCAGTAAAGTTGGCAGACAGCTGTCGCTGCTAATGTGTGCGGGGCTGAGGGGGAGCATGGCGGGGCGGTGGAAGGCGTGCAGGTGTGACAGAAAGGTACACACAGAGCAGACAGAAAGAAGGATAAAACACATGGAGAAAAGATGAAGAGAAAGAAGGAAATGAGCGAGGAAGGCTTGTAATGTGGGAGTTGGCACAAATCGTGGTAGATTATGGAGCCTGTGGAGATCTTTCGACGTGTGTTCCTCCTCTTCCTGGCTTCTGTTTGACATGAGAGTGAATGAGGTAATCCACTGTGCTCAGGGGTACACAGGCTGTGCTCCCATTTGGGCTTTGAACCTTTCGCTCACCTCTCGCTCGGTCTCTGGTGCGCCGTTGCACTGCGGAGCACGTCAGACAAAGAAATTAAAGATGGCAGTTTACAGGGAAACACTCGACGCCTTTGGTATCGCGGCTCCAGCAGAAACCTGACAAATTGATTTAAAAGGATAAAGTACGTTCCCCAACCCACAAGCGTTTTTTTCCCCGCACCTTTTAAAACATATTTACCTCCCTGCCTGTTCTCGATTTGCCACTTTGGGAGCAGGCGAGAACTTTCATTGTGCGTTTATGCACTCATTTATTTTTCATGCTTGTAATGGCACTTCTTTGCAGCTATTGTTATCCATCAGGTTGGGTTTTCATGTGAGATTAAATGTGAGTTCATGCAGCGTGTGCATGTGTGTTTTTGAAATCGCTCCGCTTGCATGCGTGCGTTCATTTCCAGCCCGTTCTTTTGTTGCTTGCAGCTGTCCCATATATGGGATCAGCCACTATTCCCCAGGCGGGAACGGGTTTTCAGAGCTCTTGCTAATTGGCTGTAATCTCCTTTTTAAACTTGAAAGCCAGTAAGCCTCCACCCTAGCAGTTTACAAGCAATTAATACTGGAGAACACCAGTGTTGCTGGTCACAAGTGCTGTATGGCTGCTCCGTCTCCCTCTTATCTGATCGACTCCCCCTGAGTCGTGGGCCGCGGTGTAAACAGCTACTCAGTGGTGGGGCCTTTTGGGAGAGTGGTCTGAATTCTGAGGCGTCTGTGGGGACGGTGGCGGTTTAGGGAACGGAGGGCTTTTTCTTCTAAGGCGCTGATGAAATAATAATGCACAGAGTTGGTAGGGAGGAAATTTGCACATGAAAATCCTCCCCGTTTGTGCAACTTGCATCTAATGCCGCAGCAATGACGATCCTTCGCACAGTTTAGATGCAAATGAGTTTTCCCAGCTTCCTCCTCAGAGTCGCCCGGCTGAGCTGACGGAGGGATGGGAAGAGACACTTTCTTGTTGTGTTTTGTTTGTTTGTTTCGAATTATTCTTAAGAGATGAGAGAATATTTAAATGTCCCTCTTTTTTCACTGATAAAAGTTATTCTCTGTCAAGTTTCTTTCATCTATTTTTATTTTTATTTAATCTAGATATTAGACTAGACAAAATTTTTAAGTGTGAAATAAATAATGAGACGTTTTGTCATTTGTTTTACTTTCAATACAATCGATGAGCATTTTTTTTTTTAAATTGTGGATGAACTTTCTTGGGTTTTTAGCTTTAATAATGCTTCATCTCTTGGACTATAAGCCTGAAAAGACCCTTGTTTCAGAAAAAATATATATTATTTATTTCTCGTGCAGTAAGAACAACCTTATCAAGGAAGTTTTTCAAGACCAAAATATTCTTTGTTTAATCTTATAAAATACACTACATCCACCAAAAAAAAGCCCTGACAAAATCCGCTAAAACATCTGCAACATCATCACTTTTATGCCCATAGTATCAATTATGGGTGATTTGTTAAGTTTTTGTTCACAACAAAAAAGTTTACCTTAAAAAAGCACTTTTTAGTAGTTAGGAATTAGGGTGGGAATTCGAACATAGCCATCGAAATTTTATGGAGGCAGCCATTTTGAAATGAGCAGGAAAGGCCCTTCTACTGCCCCTAGTGGAGTGATGATGAACTACAGGGCAGAAAACATGGATCGAGTTATAAAGAATGGGTTTTTAAGGAAAGTTTGGATCATGTTAATGAGATAGAGGGCTCAGAAATGCTGGTATAAAATCTGATAAATGGCTATATAAAGTTAAGAAATTATGTCTTTGCTTATAATTTTTTGTTCCAAGTTTAAGATTTTTTGACTTAATTCAACGATAGATTGAAGAAGATAGAACAACTTTTTTAGTCCCTCAAGGGCAATTTAGTTGAAACAGTTCTCCAGCGTATGACATAAGACAACAAACAACACAGTAAAAACCACAACGTTAAAAACTTGTTCAAGAAATAACAACAAATAAATAAATTGATAAAAAATACAATTAAAGGATAAAAGACATAGGAACTTTCTACACTCCGGTGTGTTCAGGGATCTTGTTTTTGCAGTTTTAAAATGAGTGTTTTACATTAACCTTATGATAAAATATTGATATTTCCGCAATCAAATCGAAGTGAAGTTTGGTGATTGACTTAAAAAGTAGCTTCATAAATGACCTGTTGTTGATGAGTCTGGAGGAACTTTTCCTTCTTCACCTCCAACATCCTCTCCCATCCAGACAGATGAGGGTGAGGTGGATGGGAGAACAGTCTGTTCTCCTCAGTCATGGCCAGTTAGTTAAAGCAAACACAGGGGGGCCCAGGAGAGAAGACGAGGGTGCCAATCACAGCAGAGCCCAGGGCATTCCCCGGTACAGCTCGCCCTGAGCAACATTTTATTAATTTAATAAACATCCCGCAGAGACACAACGAGCTGGACCTGTGTACCCTCAGAGATGGACCGGATGACACGCTCTGCACATACATTTCCCCCAGTCACAAAGTGCATCTCTGCTTGTGTGAAAATAGTAGAAAAAAAAACGCACCCACCTTCACCGCCCTCATAAAGACAGATTTGAATATGTTTCTTGTATAGAATAAATTTCTCTTTTGTTGTTTCCCCCCAGGGATGAAAATGAAAACAAAAGACAGCTTTGAATTATCTTCCTCTAAAAAACACCCGACAGGGTTATTTGGAGAATCTCACATCCATACATATTTATTTAAATATCTTTATGTATAAATGAATAAAAATTGCAACAGTAAAAGCATAAAAATCTAAAAGGAGGTCATGACCTTTACATTCTAAACATCAGGAATAATAATGTTGTAAATTTGCAATGTGCCATTAAATCCATGACTCCACCTTGGAAAAATACTGAAGAATATTATTTATATCAAAAATAAAGTCAGACATGAAAGGGTTAAAGTATTTAAAGGATAAAAAAGGTTCCTGTAAAATAAAAGTGTTTTTAATTATTCTTAAATTCCATACTGCAAAACAAAAATAAAATCACTAAAGTAGTGAAATTATCTGTTAATGCACTTCAGTTATACTTAAGAAAAGTTGTATTATAGGATATCAAACTCTGGAAACAAAGAATTCCACTCAAACATTCAAAGAGAGAAAAATAAAAGCTGTTAGAATTACTTCAAAATAAATGTTTTACAGCACAATGTGTACTTTTTAAAAAGTTCTAAGCAAATGGCTTGTACTTTTTAGTTCTTATAAACCCAAATAATTTGTAGTTTATTTTGATCACGACAATGATCCTAAAGGGTCAAAACACAACAATTTAAGTTCACAAAACATCACTTTAAAGTCACTACACAACACTCTAGGATAACTTCACAACACTTTAGGGTCACTACACAACACTTTAAGTTCACAACACTTTAAGTTTATAACACAACACTCTAGGGTCACAACACAACACTCTAGGATAACTACACAACACTTTAGGATAACTACACAACACTTTAGGGTCACTACACAACACTCTAGGATAACTACACAACACTTTAGGATAACTACACAACACTTTAGGGTCACTACACAACACTTTAGGATAACTACACAACACTCTAGGATAGCTTCACAACACTTTAGGATAACTACACAACACTTTAGGGTCACTACACAACACTTTAGGGTCACTACACAACACTCTAGGATAGCTTCACAACACTTTAGGATAACTGCACAACACTTTAGGGTCACTACACAACACTCTAGGGTCACAACACAACACAACACTCTATGGTCACAACACAACACTTTAGGGTCACAACACAACACTCTAGGATAGCTTCACAACACTTTAGGATAACTACACAACACTTTAGGGTCACTACACAACACTCTAGGATAGCTTCACAACACTTTAGGATAACTACACAACACTTTAGGGTCACTACACAACACTTTAGGGTCACTACACAACACTCTAGGATAGCTTCACAACACTTTAGGATAACTATACAACACTTTAGGGTCACTATACAAAACTCTAGGGTCACGACACAACATTTGTAGACTTATAGACAGTTAACGCAAAAACATATTTTTGGCCCAAATGGAGCTCCATACAGCCCAGCCTCAGCCAGACTCTGATCCAAAGCCTGGATCCATTTGATTCAGATTTTTTTTTAATTCTTTCGATTCTTCGATTCAATTCAATTTTGAGTTTACACATGTATAGAAATACATTAATAATCTACTATTTTAAAAAAAATATTTATCTTATTCTGATACAATTCATATACTGTAAAATTTGTCAAAAGAACACTTGGTTTCTCAAAAGAAAAAATTCCATCAAAAATGTTCAGATCATTGACATTGTTCTGCTTCTCCTGGAGGGTGTCTCAGTTTGACCACTAGGTGGTGATCAGACTATAGCAGTGCACCTTATTCCAGAAGAAGAAGAAAGTATGAGCAAATACATGTGTTTTAGATTACTTTATAAATATTTCATTAAAGAATTTGAAAAAAATATGTCTATTATAAAGATGTTCATTTAGTCAGCAATGTGTGTTCACATCGACTGAGCGTTAGCATTAGCTGTCCTATGAGAAACTCCATGATACGTTAGCATCAAGCTAGTGGACTTCAGCTTTATGTGCTAAATTGATTTATATTTTTATGAATCCATTATTGATCTGTTAAGCTTAAATCAACTGAAATTGATTAATAGATTTTATCAACCCAGCCCTCGGAAAAACATGTAAAAATAATCAAAAATGTAAATGTAGAGACTCTAGAAAAGCGGTGTCAAACTCAATCGCACATTGGGCCGAACTGGGTAAACATTTATTGAACATACGAAGACTAAATTTTTAAAACTTATAAATGCAACTTTTTAATATAAAGGTAATTAAAAAAAAAGGCAACTTATCAACTTAAACCTTAAATAACACTCAAAACTTTTACTCTCCATAGAAATATATCTTGCTAGAATTAAAATAAAAGAAAAAACACTCAAATTTCATTACTTTAATGTCACTTTACATGAAAAATTACATGCTTAAAAGACTTTGATCTTCATGAAATTACAATAATACCAAATGATCTGGAGGGCTGGATATAATTGCCCAAAGGGCCTGATCCGGCCCCCGGGCCGTGACTTTGACACGCGTTCTAGAAGCTTAAAAATATTAGTGTTCCTTTGAACATTTGATTGTGCAAAGAGATATTCTTTAAATCTTTTATAAAATGTTCCAAACTGCTGTTACTTTTACTAAATGAGAATAAACATACATTAACTTTTTTGATTCTCATACAAAAAAATGAGATTTAAATCAGAATCGAATACAAACTTTTTATAACTCCGTCCCCAAAATGTAGAGTTTAAGATGCTAAAGAGGGTCTCTTTGTAATTTAGAGTGTCTCTTTGCACCGGCATGCTCCGTTTGAACCAAACTTCTCTCCCTGTTCCCCTGAAACCCTCCTCCAGCTCCACTTCATTACGATTCTGTTGGCAGCCAGAGATGCGCCAGGGGTCCGACTGAGAGCAAAAAACATTATGAAAATAATAATGAACTCACTTTCACGCTCGCTTCTCCCTGCCCCGGCTGCTTACAGCGGGCGTCAGAGTCGATGGGAGTCATTAGAAGGGTCGGCCTCTCTTCTCTGCTGAGGAGGAGTTGCTTCAGCGGGAGGGACCGAGGGGGGGTGGGGGAGTGAAGGACAAACTCTGACACGTTAACAACCACCACCATCATCATCATCACCTCCACCGCTGTGCATACCTGCAGCTCTGGGGAGATGCGGCCTGCTGTCAAACAGAGCAAGGACCCTGCATCGCCTGCAAACATGAAGTGTGTGTAAATGTGTGTAAGTGTGTGTGCGTGTGCATATAATCCCACCTGGGCTTTGACTGCTCACTTCTTCTTCTCTTTCTCCACCCCTCCCTCTCCTCCACTTTTCACTGTGTCACTCCATATATTCATGAATTTCCTGTTTATCATGAAAACCTATGCATGAAAATGAAAAAAAATAACACAACAGGGAAAAAAAACAAAACAAACAGAGTGAATGTTGATGGGGGTTTTTGTCTCGTCTGGTTGCAGTGCTGCACAGGCAGCCCGGTCCTCCAGGGACGCTTGCACGAACCCCCCGATTGCATCTCCTTTTTCTTCTCATTTCCTTTCTTTTCTTTCCTTCCTTCCATCCACCCACCTACGCCGCCTTCCCCGCCTGGCTTTGGCCTCCCCCCCCAGCATCCACCCGCTGCCTCTCTCTTCCTCCATCTCTCCTTCACAGTGTCAAAGCCAGTTACAGGCAGAAGAGCTCTCCTTCTTAAATAATTCACAAGTTGATTAATAGACTCACAAGGGTATAATTAGGCAGGGGAGAGACGGTGGCTAGTGTAACCAGTACAGTGCTTATGGGAATTACACAGCGAGGTTATTGAGGAAATGGAGAGTACTAGTAAAGAAAAAAATAAAATCAAATCGGGCGGCTGCAGGGTTGGACTGGCGGAGGGGATGAAGAGGAGGAGTGGGGGTAGGGGGGGCACCTTTTTCTGAGGCGATGTGTTGGATATGAGGCAGCCTCTCCAGGAGCATGGAGCCCAGGGTTTGTTTGATGTGGAAATTGGACAGTTTGAATCCGTCTCCTTTAATTTTTCACAACTTACAGGGCCCCCCTGGGTGCCTCACAATTCTCTTATAGGATATAAATTAGATTTTTTTTGTCTCTCTACCTTATTTCACCCCCCCTTTTTTTTCTTCTTTCAACTCAGGTACCCCTGGTATTTTTTTTATTTTATTTCCCTCTTCCTCGCTGAAGAGAGCTGTAGTTTCACCCCGATGTTTGTCAGTCAGCTATGAGCATAAAACTTCACTTATGTTGCCTCTAAGGCATCTTTTGTATTCTGAAAGGGGTGTGCTTTCGGCTGCCAGACTGGTCTTCAAAACAAACAAACACAACAATAGAGCAACAGATCTCTCTTCCCGATTCAGACATCATATCTTCTCGTGGTGGTCTCTGCCTGTTTCCCTTTTGCCGTTAAAATAAAATGAAAAGAACCAGTGAAAATACACCCAAACAGAAACAACACACTTCCTTCCTTTCTTGCATTTTTTTACCCCCTTGGTATTGTGGTTGAAGCAGTAATGTTGGGGAAAAACATGGTTGTGTTTTTGGATTTTTTTTTCTTTGTCAATATCTTTATTTTTAGCTGTTCTGGATCAGGGTCCAGACGTGTCCATCCTGACACGCTGCAGACGGGGCTGCTGTCTGCTCACATGTCAGCTCCCATTCAGCCTGTCTGCAGCAGATGTGTCAGAACGGATGCCGCAGAGGTGAAAAGCAGCAAACTTCTGTTTGTTGAAACTCCGAGATAGACTTTGAAATTCCTTTCAGGCGTGCAGAAGCCAATGAGCCCTGTTGAGCGCGCCTTCGCCTTGATGCTCATTTCACTTCTGGCTTGTTATCTTCACTGAATCATCTGACAGGACTGCCAGGAGAAGAATCGCTGCGCGTATTGGTTAATTTGGTTAGTTCCTCGACTGAATTTGACAATAGTGCATTAATTATCCTTTCTGTTTGGTATAATTGGCCTTGCTTTGTACTTCTCAGCAGACAACTAATGACTTCTTGATTTCCTCCTGGCTGTGTGGATACCCCGCCACCAGGAGGCGCTGAGAAGAGCAGGACCCCTGCGTGTTGATTTATTTATCTGTGTCTGGATTAAAGCCTGTACACCTGATAAAGGGGATGTCAGAGGAGCTTTGACAGCCACAGAGGCAGCAGAGTGTGTGCGATTTGGTCGCTGCGTCTGCAGAAACAAGGAGTGTCGATGGCATCTTTGAAGTCTTGACAGACGAGCGCCTCTGAACATCCCCTTAATCTTGCCTTCCTTCAGAAAGGCGTGCAAAGCAGGCAGGTTCTGAGCACACCCGGCTCCCTGTTTGCCTTATTCTCTTAATGACACAAACCATTCAGCGACCACGCATGATAGCATTTCATCTGGCATAATGTGCGGCGGCTGCTTACTTCAAACGCTTCACTGCCTCTCAGAATTAAGTCGGCTGAAGACAGGACATGAAGATGCCAGGCGTTTCCTATTGGCGCGATCGGATGCCTGTGCGTGGAGTGCATGCTATTTGATTGTTTTTTTTGACACCACCTGAAGGAAATACAACAAATCTGCCTGATGTGATTGTCTGGAAATCAGATCATTTGCAAGAGATGTGTTTCTCACTTTAAATCTCCGTCTGCCAGCAGTGATTTGTCCCTTTACATTTCTGTTACTTTCTTGAATTAAGACCACAAAGGCGGTGTCATGGAAGGGGTGGCCTTGCCTTACCCTGATCCGTAGCTTAAGTTTTCTTTAATTTCCAATCTTCTTGGAAGTGACAGAGCTGGAGAGCAATCTGAGTGCGAGGACGGTTGGATGTGGAGGAGCAGTCGCTGGGCAGAAGAGGGCGGCAGGGTTAATTACTCCATTACTGGGTGGCTCAGGCTGGAGCTGTTTAAACAGGCCCCAGTCAGCAGGGGATTAGGCCTCATTACTCCAGCTAAAGTTGCACCCACGACCCTTCCCCACCACCTCTTACGGCAGGTTTATCTGCGGAATATTCACAAGAAAGGAAGAAGGAAGGAAAAAAGAGACGAGGAGCAAGTGAGCGGTGAGTGGAAGCAGAGCAAACAGGCAAGTACAGCGCTTAACTCCAGCCCGTATCATCACCCGAGCTCAGCCCGGGCTACAATTATCCCCCAAAATGCCCAAGCGTGGCAAGATTAGGATCTGGATCTCAGGTTACGCTCCCTTCCACTGCACCATACCGCACGGCCATCCTCTGCCACCGCCTTCTCACCGTCCTCCGCAGGTATCTGATGGCACCTGCTGATAAGGACAGCGCTCTCGTTTGCAGGGAGGACAGGGCCCTGGAAATTAGGTTGATGTTTGTACTCGGCGGCTGAAACGCGATGGGTCAGTTTACAAGGTCTGTAGGGCATGAAATACTTTGGTTTACAGTGACAGTCATATCACTGTTTGATAACAGGAGTTACGATGAGATAAACGAGGCCGTGTCACGATGTCACCACTGTCTGGTGCCAAAAGTGTTTGTAAGGGAAATCCTTCATCTGTTGCTAATAGTTCATTTGTGGTGGTTTCCAGTTAACAAATGAACTCTTTAACTTCAAAAAGATTTTAAGTCCCTTACAAAAGCACACTGCAGTCTAGGCCTGCACAATACATCACAAAGTTACTGTCATTACAAAATCAGCCTGTGAAATACATGTATGGAAACGGACGGCTTAAAGGGTGACCAAACACTAAATCATCTTTTTTTGGCTGTTGAGTTCTATAATTGGGACAGTAAAAGTGTTGGTCATTTTTTACAATTTAAAATAAAGTTGTTTAATTTCTGAAATTATAGTCTAAAACCGCCTATGTGCTTGCCCCCTACAGGTTAAAAATAGGTATTACAGTTGAATTTTGTGATTGGTCAACTGGTGTAAGTCCCAGAAGTTTCACGATCATGCTCTGCAGCTCCAGTATAAAAGCCCCGCCCATCTTTGAAACTCACCACGTGAAGCTTTCCCTGCTACACTGAAAAAGGCGGAGCTCACTCTGCGATGCTGACGCCCATACGGCCCAGCCTCAGCCCGACTATGCCTTCAGTGGCCCCAAGCTAAACTGAGTTTGAGAAACCTGCTTTAAATGTTTAAACTTGCAAAAACAATCCTTTGGCAGCTTGATGTTTTTATCAAATTAAATAGAGCCCTTTTCTATCTTGACCAATCGCATGGACCTCTTTTATGTTAGATACTCGCCTCCTGTGTAGACGTGGATAATTTAGAGTATAATTTAAGTTTTCTTAAGTTTATTTATATAAACTGGTGGAGTGAAATGGAAATTATGTATTAGCTGCTTTGCTACATAGTCATGTATCACAAGTCTTATCGTCAGTGCAGTATCCATCACTTATATTTCACATTGCAAGTTTTTTTAATATCGTGCAGCCATACTACAGTCCTTCATCCACTGTGAGAAATTTGATTTTTTTTTCTTTATTTGGACTTGAGATCAATCACAGAGAAGCAAGAGGCTTCATGGATCAAACCTGGTGATAATATTTCACCTTAACCTTTCACGACCTGACGTCCACATGTGTTGACATCACATAGTACCACAGTAGTTAATAAATTCTCCATTCTAGTTTCTAAGAGTTTTTCCAAAATTTTATAGAACTGTTGCAACTAGGGGTGTGCCAAAATATCGATATTGCGATATATCGCGATATTTAGTCCTGCGATCGATTCTCGATGGGTTCTCACCAA
>NC_050523.1:21634410-21687456 GCF_002922805.2 Oryzias melastigma | reverse complement strand
AAAAAGGCGGAGCTCACTCTGCGATTCTGACGCCCATACGGCCCAGCCTCAGCCCGACTCTGCCTTCAGTGGCCCCAAGCTAAACTGAGTTTGAGAAACCTGCTTTAAATGTTTACACTTGCAAAAACAATCCTTTGGCAGCTTGATGTTTTTAGCAAATTAAATAGAGCCCTTTTCAAATTTGACCAATCGCATGGACCTCTTTTATGTTCGATACTCGCCTCCTGTGTAGACGTGGATAATTTAGAGTATAATTTAAGTTTTCTTAAGTTTATTTATATAAACTGGTGGAGTGAAATGGAAATGATGTATTAGCTGCTTTGCTACATAGTCATGTATCACAAGTCTTATCGTCAGTGCAGTATCCATCACTAATATCGCACATTGCAAGTTTTTTTAATATCGTGCAGCCATACTACAGTCCTTCATCCACTGTGAGAAATTTGATTTTTTTTTTCTTTATTTGGACTTGAGATCAATCACAGAGAAGCAAGAAGCTTCATGGATCAAACCTGGTGATAATATTTCACCTTAACCTTTCACGACCTGACGTCCACGTGTGGAGACATCACATAGTACCACAGTAGTAAATAAATCCTCCATTCTAGTTTCTAAGAGTTTTTCCAAAATTTTATAGAACTGTTGCAACAGAGAAACTGGCCTCTATTGTAAAATAATGTTTGTTTCAAGTTTTGAACAAAAGTAAAACTTTTGACATTTTGATTTGATCTGTAAATAAACTTGTTTGGAATAATAAGTTACAAATGTATTCTCGTAGCTTCAAGATCTTATCTATTCCTGTTTTTACCAAAGTCATATCAAGGTCGTTAACATTAGTAGACAGTTTCCCTTAATTTGTCGAACTGTTTTTATTATTTTATTTGCATTTACTGGACTAAAAAACAATTCCATTTTATTTCTGTTAATCATGTTTACTTGATGTCTTTGGATCTGGAATTTGTTTTACCAATTGAGGGCCTAATTTCACCAAAAAATAAGAAGTATTTAAATTTATGAACAATGACCTACATTTAATAATCGTCCTTTTCTTCATTGATGAAATATTTTGGATAAGTACTGCTTTTTGTTCCATGTCTTTATTTAAAGTTCTACATGTTTTTCTTTTTTTTTGACTATTGTTGATTTTTAATACTGTTAAATTATATTATTTGTTAGATGTTTTTGTTATATAGACTACCGTGTGCTTATATTTTTTTGTATTTAATCCACGGGAAATAAATTTGTTTTTAAATATATTTTTTTTGACTGGACAATACCAAATCAGTGGTATAATTTTCTGTCTTTAACAACAAGTGTTTTTTAATCAAACTTGAAAGGCAAAATATTGGCGCTATCCAGATACAGCTTTGAACCAGATGCTCACTTAGAAGAGGAAAACAAAGACATACATGGATCTGGATGCATCAGAATGGAGTGTAACAGGAATTTTAGTATTTCCAACGTAACATTTTTCGAACTGCATTTTTCTCTCTGCCCCCAAGAATACTCAGAAATGTACTTTAACACTTAATTTTCCTTACATATGTCCTCATATTACACATTAAAAACACAATTTTCAATGGATTGGGGCTTCAAACGAGTGCTGGACTGAGATAAAATGTCCAAAAACAGTCTGTCTGGTGGTGTGTTCATCCACGATGATGCTGCTAACCTGTCTTTTCCTGTCCTTGGAGGATAAAAGACTTATGGATATATTTCAGCAAAGCTGCCAATGGATCGGATGGCTAAAAATGTTTTCCAATTAGAAGAGTCAAGTGTGTACTGGGAGAACTAATCCAAGGGCTTTTCCAAACAGATTTGTGAGTCGTGCTGTGTTGAAATGCCCACTGAAAGTTTTGTGCCAGTGCTTCCTCGCCTTTAGTCCACTCACCTGGAACACACAACGAATCCAACACACATGCACTTGTGTGTCGCACGTTTGTACTGTAGATCTGTGAATTTCTGCAGAAACCAGTCAATAAGACTCCCTTCTCCAAAGAGTCAAAATGCTCTCCTGATTTATGGGACATGGTCGCTCGCCAAACTAAGTGATTTAGGTTTAAATCCAGAACAGAGCTTCTATTATATAATTGAGGACGAAAAGAATCAATAGGAGCAGCTGGACGTGTCGGCGGCGGGCGCCGCTCACATCCATATTGAGAGCATCTCCACTTCGATCTGCGTCTGGGCCTGGCTCAGCTTCACTAGTCTAATCACACAGCAAGCAGGTCGATCTGAGGACTTAGCCAGTGGTGCTCTCTGATGGCATATGTTAACATGATTTTTCCTCTTGTTCACTGTTAAATAAAAAGGCTGCACCTGAGATCCTCGACCATTCAGAGCTCAAAAACCAGGGATTATTTTAAACATAGCCCGAGGTGAGAGCGAGATTCTCCGCTCCAGTAACCAGAGCGAGCTGGAGGTGGGCGGCTGAAGACAAGAGGGGCAAACAGGATATTTATCCTATTGATTTTCTCAAGTTGAAACAAGAAGATTTAGGGGGGCTTGACTCTTAAAATTCCCAAGGAGCTGCTCTCCCCGCTCAGCCGCGAACACACACACACCAGCAGACAGCACCATGCCAGCGAGGTGTGAGGGAGGTTTCGGGGCCTTGAGCTGGGAAGCTGTGCTGTGCTGTGGAATGATGCGCCCCAATGTGTGTCAGAGGAATCATTATAGCTGGTGCTGGAGCTGGAGCCAGCTTATGGTGTTTGTGTGTGAGGGGGGGCAAAGTGGAGGTCTGAAGACAACAGATGAGAGGGACGTCAGTATTGGAGAAGGGAAGCTTTTGTTTCTCTAGCTGAAGAAAAACTACCTGCAGATCAATAACATGTGAGGGAAGCTGTAGGAATATGAGTTAGCTAACTGGAGACTCCTGGAATTTTAGTTTGGAATTTTTTGTAGTTTGGAAGGCTGGCCGGTTATGTTAGAGGAAACTTTTTGTTCAGATTTCTAGTTAGAATCCTCAGTTTGGTCATACAGTTTCACCTGGTATCTAACCGAAACTTGTGGTGGGTGGAAAAAGTCTGAGAAAAGTACATCATCTTGTTTTATTTTTTTTTAATTTTTTTTTACAGTTGTGACAAAGTAGCATCTACTTTTCACTTAAGCTCGGCACTTTTAGAAATGTCATGTAGGAACAAAGCAGACTCCACATGTTTAAAGTTGTTTATTGATTTTGTGATGTCTCACCTCCACAAAATGGTGGCCAAGGCAGTGACTTCCTGTTTAAGGGTGGGGCACAGGAAGTGAGACGGGTTAAAAATTGTTTCCTTTTTTTTGTAATTTGTAATGATTTGAGTTGTTTGTTTATTTATATCTGTTTTGTTTACAGGACTTTAAATGTACACTTCTGTCTTTTGTCTGTTTTCTGTCTGTTGTTTGGTTCAGGTGACTTCCTTCCTGGGCGTGGCCAGCCAATTAGCTGAGACCTATAAAAGGGAAGAAGCTCAGAGGCAGAGGGAAGGAGCTTGTGTGAGCTGTGCAGCTACTGGGTTTGCTGTGAATAAAAACTGAATTTTAATATATATTATGTTAACCAGGCCACTCCAGTCACACCACATTGTGGCAACAATGAATACAAAATATAGTCAAGACATTCACATGGATAAACACCAATATTTGTTTGGAATATTTGCTTTACTTTAAACTTAGTGTCTGATTATCTGCCATCTTAACTAGGAGTTCCAGTTAAGATGGCGGCAGGATCAGTCATGCCATGATGAGCTCCAAGCAGTAAATTAGAAAAAGGCGATCCTGTGAACTTTCAATTAAAAAAACAACTCTAAACGTTGAAGACTGTATTTTTAATTTACCAGATGGTACATTGACCGTCAACCAAACCTGAGAATTGCTTCCTCTAGCCTGGCGTGGCTAACCAACAAACTCTGGCAAACAACAGCAGGGATAACCAGTGGCTAAGAATCATCCAAACGGCCTACTACTCGCCGAGCAGCGAGCACCAAGCCCAGTGTGGCTAGAAAACAGATCCCGGCAAGCGGCGATCCACAGTTCGGGGTGTGGTGTCCAACCCGGCGTGGCGAACCACCAAACTCCAGTGAGCGGTGGCCTACCCGTCCGACTTTGCTTTGGTCAAAGAATCCTCTATTTCCAGGAATTCCAGCAGTTAGTTTTTTGGGGTAATGTTACCCCAGTTGTAGAAGCCCCTCCCACAAGTTTGGACTGACTGGATGGGCATTTCTTTTCCTCCATGCGGTCAAGCTGCTCCAACAGCTCAATAGGGTTTAAATCTGGTGACTGTGCTGGTCACAGATAGAAAATAAATAGTTCTAGCACCGTCTGGAGGTGTGCTTTGGGTCATCGTCCTGTTTTAGGATGAAAATGGTTTCAATTAAGTGCTGCAAAATGTAGTGATAGCCTTCCCTTTTTCAAAGTCCCTTTGACCCTAAACACAAACCAACTCACGTGATTAATCATTCAAAACCACCGTGATGGATTACAACAAATATTGTTTTAAATTGATTCATAAAAAGGGAGCATTTGGATGACATTACAGCACTCATGACCATTAACAGTGCCAATGAGTTAGACACACAGATGTGTGTGAGAAGTCTGTTCAGTGGTATTTAGGGAGGCAATAATTCCGCACGACACGCGGGTTTTAATGAGCTGTGTGATGCTGTGAGACCTCTTGTGGCGCCTGCTGAGCAGTGCCCAAGGCAGCCAGTTCCTACCAAAGAAATGTTTCCCTTGTGAAATACTTCCATTTCGATACGCCTCAAAAACCCCTTCTCCAGGCGTAAAAGTATTATATATTTACAGATATTTTTTTATATTGTGGTGTTTCCATTAAGAAAATGTATTATTCCAAATCCAATTTGCGCAATTTTATAGTTAATGGTAGGGCAGCTATGACATTTTGAGAGTAATATTTAATGAAGCTACCAGTGAGATATCTATTTCCTAAACTGGAGAGCCTAATGTTGTTATCTTCTTGCTTAGATGTGCAGCGGGGGCTCCCACTTCTTTTCTACTTCTACTCAGGTTTAGGGCCTGTTTGTGCTGTTCTCTAAAGAGAGTAGTACACACTGTTGAAGGAAATCTTCATTTTTTTTTGTCAAACTTTCACATGGAATAGCCTCAATTTCCAAGAACAACAATAGATTGTCAAGTTTTACATGAAACTTCTCTTTTTCTGACCGTTTTATGAGTCTTCAATCGACCCCACAAGTGTGATGCTCCAGATACTTAAGCGGTTCAAAGGAAGGTTAGTTTATTGGCTTCTCTAACCAGCCAAACTGTTTTTAGTTATTAATTATTATTATTTATTTAGAGTTTTCTTTGTGAGTTTGTGTTATTGTGTGTTTGGCAAGATACTTTATAAAGTCTGTATTTATTTTTAGTGATGGTTAATCGCAAATAAAAAAAAATAAATCTGTGGTTGGATGCTCAAGCATAAAGTTTTCTAGAAAAACTGAAGCAAATGTCAAAGCTAAAGAAGTCCAGAGCAGCTTTTACTTTAAAAATCCATATATATATATATATATATATATATATATATATATATATATTAGAAAATCTTACTTCTTCATTCATTTTTGTATAATAGAAACCTACATTTGTAATCAGCAGGGTTTTTGTCTGTTTGTCTAAAAGAACAATTAATTTAGTCAGAAGCAAATTTCTTGACTCTCCTGTAATTTGCATTTCTAACAAATACCTGAATAGAACTAAATATGTAAATGAGTCCACAGTTAAAAGCGACTCTGCAGTCTTTTATGAGCTGTTCCTCCTGATTGACAGAAAACATGGAGCCAACGACACACCTGTCAGCTGAAGGGAATTCAAAACTCCTTCATAAAAAGTAAGAATTGAGTTTGGCGAAATATATTAGCAGTGGAAAGTCTGCAGTCATTAAACTATTTTAAGGAATACAAAAAATTAAAAGGGGAATATTTTAAAGAAATCAAGGAGGAAGTTGAAGTGCCAGCACAGAATACCTGAGACAAGGCTGTAAAAAGTAGAACAACTCTAAAAGAATAAAAAATAAAATAACAAACAAAAATAAATACAGTTAAATTGATTGCTGGCATTATTACCACTTTAACAGAATGAGTAGAAAACAGAGACAACTGAAAGTGATGGGATTAGAAATTTCTGCAAATTTCTTCATCTTGTTCTGATTTGAAAAAATGCTGACGGTTACCCAGATCCTTCATCTTAGATACATTTGCTCCCGTTTTGATTTTTGCTTTCTTTATAAAGACCCACTTTAAGGAAAATTGTGTTTTCTGTATTTTTGACATGCTCTTGTGGCATTTAACTAATGACATAAAAAAAAGGCTTAAAATATCGTTTTTGAGTATTTCTTTGTTCAAACGGTTGTGAATCAGAAGCAGAGGAGAAAATGGAGTTCAAAAAAGCTTTTAGATGTGACGTAGAAGCTGCAAGCTCCCTGCTTCGCTCCATTTTATTTATTTTTTTTTCTCGTCTGAGCTGGTATCTGGCTCAGAACCGTATGAACAGCTCCAAGATTGCACACCATTTTTGCTGCAGCGCTAATGTAAGGCTAGAGGTGTGAGGGGCTGTAAGCTAGTGGGAGAGCATATGGGATGATGAGAAGTGGGGGCAGGCTTACGATGCGCCAACTTCAAGGTGAATTTTTAATGAACTCCTCGTTCTGCACAAACGTCTTAGAAAATGACAGGTTTTTGGATTAAAAGAAAATAATTTGAATTAAAAGACAGCCGGGATTTGGATCAGATCAGAGCAATCAAAGTCATCTACTTTTTATAATAACACAATCCAAACACATGATGGGGTTCTGAACTTGACTTGAACATGTTTTCTCTCTTTATTTACAGATCAGCAGACTGCCAACAGCCCTGCAGTTTCGGCTGCAGCTGTCATCCCTGCCTTCCCCAGCTGTTGTACCTGCACCTCCCTGGTCAGCGTGCAGTCAGGATCCGTCGCCCCGGAGTGGGGACTGTGGCCTGCTCTGTCATCCTCGCAGATGACGGCTGATCTCATAGGTGGGGAGGAGACAGCGCCGTAATTGTTCTTCGGAGTGCCCCAATTATGCCATAAACAGCCCCTCAGTGATGAGGCTAATGGCAAGAGTCCTCGTTTGCATAGCATTATCTTAATTAAGCCCGAGGCCTGGCAGCAAAACAATCATGAGCTAATGTTACTGATGGATGGTGGCGATGGTCCGGCAGCAACCATTTACCCGACAGCTATATTAATTAACAGCTCTCCTGTTACATGGGCTTTAACAGGGATGAATAAGTTAACACGGTGACGATGACGCCGGTGGTGACAGGCCGCTTCTGCCTACGTGTGGCCTTCTAATAAAGAGACGCTATTGTGTGAGGTGTGTGTCTGTGTGTGTGTGGAGAGGGATGCTAAAGAAGACCTGGCATCAGATCTTATTACCCATTTCCTAGAGGAGGAAACGGAGCCAGCAGTAGTACCAGCTTTTAAATAAATCACCATACAAAGCCTGTGCTAATACTTTTAATCGTGAATTAATTACGCACTTATTGCAGGGCAAAAAAAAAAAAAGCATAAATGTTCCAATATGCTAAGTCTGGAAAATGCCATTAAACAGGGTTCTTCAGAATCCGCCGCCTTATGTTCTATACAAGCAGCGAATCCCTCTCAGACCAGGACCTGGACTGTCTGGATCAGGATTCGGAGCGCCGGCCAGGTAGCTCCTTTTGTTATGCAAAATTATGCCATGTGATCCAGTAGGATAAAAGAGAAGAGAAAAAGAAACCGTTCAGATAAGGTACCCCCCATCAGATAATTAAGGATGCCTTCGCTCCAGTTTCTCCTTTTTGCATAAGTGTCTGATCAACTTTCAAAAAGCTCATCAGTCAGAGCTTCAATCCAGGAGTTTCAGCAACTTCCTACAGAATGGGGCCAGCCTGAGCCTGCATTGTGGGGGGTCGCATCTGAGGAGGACTACATTCACGAGGACGATCTACATCACTCTAACAGACATTATTGAACGTTATTTGGTAGAAATCACAGCATTGACTGATTTTCGTGAAGTCTGAAGGTCTTGGTCACCAGTGAACTTACAGGTGGATCCCGGCTGTCAGTGAGTGAAAAATAGGAAAACCTGCTTGTATGAGGCACACAGGAAATATCAAGATTGAGCAAAAATGTTCATGCATGTTTTTTTCTATGGGCATGCTGCAAGCGACAGGTCTTTGTGACCACATATACAACACGTCAGATAAAGTAAGGGCTGGGTTAGAGCAAGGGTCTGTAACCTGCAGCTCCAGATCCACATGTGGCTCTGTTATCTCTCCATGGTAAAATAAGTCATGGAGACTGCTGACCCAACCATGTAGACCGGAGTCAGCAGCTCCCCCTAACCAAAACTACCTAAAGAAAACAAATAAACAAAGCCTGAAAACTAAGACTACCAAGGTCCAACCCCAAACAAAAGGTCCAATAACAAAACCCAGCAGAGTAAGACTGCTAAGGACAAAGAGTTAGAGAAATTGATGACTGAGGTGGGCATAGATGATAAACTATGTAGTTTTTTTACACCCTTGTTGACCTGAAGACGTCTTGTTTGCTCAACACTACCTCCGGAATGCACAGATTTTACGCCTGGGTTAGTGAGACTCAAATCCGTTGCGTGGATTTTTCATTTTCTCAACCCTCCCAAACCCTTTGGAGCCTCTTAGTGCTAGTACTAGCTCCTTGTGCGTAACATGGTTGTTAGAAATCAGGAATGTTAGGCGTTCACCTGTGCGTGTGCAGCATTTGCGTCCAGTCAGAAGGAACCGGTATGTCAGGGCACCATACAACATCGCTTAAACCTCTTGTAACTTACGTTTTAAATAACTCTTTTGTGGTTTTATTTTTCCAACATGCCAATAACAATTCAACAAGGAAACAATTGAAAAATAAGGAAAAAAACATATTCACAACATAAGATTAACAAAATAACGAGAACATTTATAACAAAATTTGGGCATGTTGGCAGAAGCCGAGCTTATTAAAGCCCGCCCCTTTTACTTTTTCACCTGGTTTAACAACACATTTTCATATCTCAGCATGCCGTCAGAGATAATGATAAATAAATCAACATTTTCAGTATCACCACCATTCTTAACACTGTTGCAAACCTCATACTTTCACACAAAGATTGCATACATTGTCCTTAAATTCCATACCCACTGTGACCAAACCATTCTTTTTGAAGATGTTTTGACATTGCTTGTGTTCATTACCAAGACCAACGGTCTACAACCTGTAACAGTAAAAGAGCCATTTGTGCTTGTTTGCTACTGATCAAAACCTAGTAGGAGCTGCAAAGTCTTATTTTAATACTGCTGTGCGTTCATTACAATGTATTTTTATAGTAATTAATATGATTTTTTTTTGCATACATAAAACAGAAATATAAAACAAAACTAGCATTTTCTCAACATGTGAAAGTATATTTTAGCCTACATTTGACAGCAACTTGTATGATTTCCAACAGATCTAAATAGAAATAATATATATTTATTTATTTTTAGCCAAAGAGCCACTTTGGAGAGGTAAAAGAGCCACAGGTTGCAGACCTCTGACCTAGACTATTCTATAATTTTACTCCTGACACAGACACACACATTTTTTTTTTTTTTTGGTAGTTCTTATTAATAGTAATTTAAAAGTTCCGTCACCCCTCAGATTGTGGGACTTCTCTTTGATTAGAAATATTTTTGTACATTAATTGGTAAGACTTTATTGAATGCTTTAAAATAATTTGTGCTGTTTGGTATTTAACTAAGTCATGTAATTTCCGTATTTTTTTTTTTTTTTTGTAAAAAGAAAAAGTTGATTTGTGTGTTCTAAAAATCCAGTTTTATTTATTATGAGTAATGCTCTTTTGTGTAACATATAAAAGGGATATATGGAACACTGATAATTATTCCCGCTTACTTCAGCACCATAAAGTAGGGGAGAACTAAGGAGCAGTATAATATGCACAATGTTTTATAAATACATCCTTACAGATACTTCACGACACACTTACAAAATACACGACAATGGTACATTCCAGAATTGTAACCTCATCTTTGGCCCAATCCGAATTCTTCACATCTCTTTAACCCTACATATACCTCTCCAAATGGAGAGTAATGCAAAAAATGTGTCTCAGAATTCAGATGTCACTTCCGCTCGATGACAGCCAGCTAGTATTAGAAGGGAATAATTTGGATTGAGCCTTTCTCAGCTTGAGTGGAATTGAAGTTCCAAATCACAAAATCTGAGTGACGTCATACAAAACAAACCTGGGACTATGAGGGCGTTCAGGTTGTTAAAACACAAGATGTTCAGAACTATTAGCTCATTTTAAGTGTTTTTTTTCCAATCAAAATTTATATTTTTGTTTATGGAAAAGTTTGCCACAATCAACCTAATTGGTTAAAGTAACCAGAAAAAATGTTTGTTTCTGTTATTTATCATAATTTCAGAAACTCTCATGTGGTTTGAAACAAAATGAAGAAATCAAACAATAAGTAATAATTTATTATGATTTAAATACATTTTTTTTATGTCACGTAATTTCATTTGAATGTAGCTGCAAAAGGAAGAAACAAAGTTAAAGTCTGACCTGATCTTGCAGGAAGTGATGGGTGACAGTGGATGGAAAAACCTCTTAAACCTGACACTGGAATAAACAGCATCATGTTGTTCACACACACCCGAGAAGCAGACACACACTCTTCTGTTTTTCACTCTAACTACTTTATTTTTGAGATGATCTATTAATAGTTTAACCAACCAATCAATTTGTTTCGCTCTCCTACATGAGTCTACCTCTTGTTTTGGTTACAGCTCCAGGCTGCTGGTGCACATGCACACTTTTGTGTTGGATGTCACAACTCTGCCATAACATGCTGCTAATGAGCCGTGCAAACAGACAGAAAAAGGATTTCAAATATCTTAACCGTGCGCAGAAGAGGTCGATGGCTACAATAAGGGAAATGAATTCCAGTTAGTGCTGCCATCTAATTGCAGCCCCTCCATATACGGTCTTTTTTTTCATGCTGATACACTTTCCCACCTCGACGACGCGCCTTTGCTTCTTGTCAAAACTCTTCCTCTACCTGTCACGGCATGTGAGTTTGCATGGTTTTCCTCCCCCTTCCACCTCCCTGCCTCTCCCCCCTCCTCCTACCCCCCCACGCGTCCTCCATCCTCTCGGCCTCCCCTGCTGCCAGTTTTTAACTACACTCCACTCTGGCCTCTGCTCTATTTGTTACAGCCCCAACACGAGTGCAAACAATCAAAGTCTTTGGGAACGCTAAAATATGCATGGCTATCCGTGACAGACAGATAAAGCAGGGCAATTAGCCACGTAATCCTAGAGCATCGTACGGAACAGTCCGCCTCAGCTGTCCTCCCTCCCCTCCGTCCCTTTACTCTCTTGGTCTCCATTAGTTAAATGTACTCTGTGTGTCGGCTACCCATCAAATCAAGTAACACTTCCCCTAATTGGCTTATAAATAATACAGCAGAGCCTACATTATAATTTCATCAGTGGTAAACATTGCGGGGGCAGTTGGTAAAGAACCTATCCCTCATTAATTTCTTAATTTGGGTGGATGGAATGATGGGGAAGTAAGAGAATGAAAGGTGAAGAAAGAGGGAAAGGTGGATATCAGATGAATGGAGGGACCAGAACCGCGTCGGAGGAGGAGGAAACGGGGGAGAAATGATGCTGCTGCTTTTGTTAGGAGATGTCATTTATTGGATCCGGGGGTTTTGTCAGTACTCTTGTGCAATAGGTGATCAAGGCCCCGCCATCTCCAACTTACACACAAATACGCAGAAGTAAACACCCTCTCCCAGTTCGCCGTTCTTTTTTTACACCGACCTGATGAATATTTTATAACACGCCTTATAAATATTCATACTAATAGTTTTGCACACTGTTATTACCGGTATTTCCTTTTTTGACAAAAAAAAAAAAGTCAAAAATACTCATTAAGTATTCTGCATAACCAGGCCCTGAAATAAGTTCTCATTTCCACACAGACGGGAAATTATCTAGATCAACTGCTCAGGCGGTCTCTCAGCAATAAGTTACCAGATCTGCTCCGGAAACCTCCTCTTTGCCATGTTTGTCTTTAAACAGCAATTATCTGCTTTAACAATAGAACAGTTTTCTTTGGGAGTGGATTCTTTCTAACTCCCATCTTTGGCCGCAATCACAAGACAAAGCAGAGAAATTCTCAAAGTCCCTGCATGATGAAATATCTTTTGTAAAAGGCAATAGGTCTGTAATAGCCTTCCTCCCCCTGTCACCCAAACCTGCTTTTATATTGCATAATGCACTTTTAAGGGAATTTTACATGGCCTGTGATGGATGCTGTGAAATATGAGGTGTGAAAAAGTGACGTCCTCTGATCTCAGAAAGACAGATATTAAAGCAAAGCCTCAAATGAGCCCCCCCAACACCCCTCCCTCCCTCGCCGCCATCTCTTCCAGCGGAAATTTGAACAATAAAAGGCGCCAAGAGCCCTTCAGCCATCAAAAGGAAGTTAAGCGCTCGACATTCTTAGTGAGATTTTTGAAAACGGAGCCACCTGAAGGCAATCTGTCTCCACTGGAACCCGGCTTGTCACTGTTACAGAGAGCTGTCACTTCAGTGCGCCGGCGCTGATGGAGACAGACAGCCGTCAGCCGCCGCATTTACAAGCCCGCCGTGATGTCTTGGAGGCCTGCTGAACAGTTTGTTCCACCTAAGATCTGCTGAAACATACTCAAGCAGAGCCAGGAGCGTTTTTTTCATCACAGATCGCTGTCATCTTAATCTGAGAGGAAAAAAAAGAAAAAGCTTTTCAATCTTGAAGAAAGGCAGCAAGAAAACAGCTGTCCATCAATCAGAAATGAAGCAGACGAGATCAGATCTATTTAAAATAAGACACGAACCAGCGCTTTATGTAAAAGCAGCAGGATGTCCAGAAATAGAACTTTAAACAACATATTGAGAGCATTAAAATAAGAGGTATTAATGCAAATTTCTTGTAGTTTTAAACTGTTTTGATGAGTAACTTAGAGAATATATGCTGATGGTTTAGAGACTGTTCAGAAAAAAGTGAACTAAATAATACTTTTTTAGGTTTAAAATCTGCTCGAGCATATCATTGTAACAGGAAAACGCTGAAGCAGATTATGAAAGTCTCACCTCTGCCTGAAGGAGATGCAGAAACTGTCATCTGAAGATTTGACGTAAGACTGTAACTTATTAAGGGATAATCATTTAAAGTAAATCATAAATGTGCGCTCCTTTCTCAGGATTCCGCCACTGAGGTTTATTCTGACATTTTTTTGGACTGAAAATCACTCCGGAGTATAAGTTGTAGCAGCCATAAACACACATAAAAATAAGGAGGAAAAAACTCATTTATTTAACCAAATACAGGTAAAAAGAATGGACGTTGAAAGGCAAATCCGAATAGCAGAATATTTTAATATATTTAATATATTTCTCTATATTTCTATTTACTAAATGTGTTTTTCTACCCCTCTTATTTGAATAAAATAAGTAAATTATATAGAATAAAGAATATATATATATATATATATATATATATATATATNGATGTGCAGTCAGGGGAGGCAGTGCGAAATACAGAAATACAGCGTAAAAAATGCATAAATTACATAAAATAAACATACTTTTTAAATTAAAAATCAAATGTTATTTTTTTTTTACATTTGTTTTCTATGATTACCTTTTTCTGTGTGTGGGTTCAAAGTTTCTTTGGTAAAAAAGCAGCGTATTTACGAGTTTTCTGTTCAAATCCGCCATAGAGTGCTGGGTGAGGCAGTGTCTCACATGCTGACTGTAGCGGCAGCTGACGCATGTGCTGAATTGTTCCATCATAGAAGGCGCTTTATTTTAAAGTTACCTAATTTGCTTATCTTTTGCCTTCAGTGATGCCATTTTATGACCCATTTAGTCTTTTCACCACCTACAATAGGAAGAATAAAAGTCAAAGTGGTGCAAATCCCGCAAATCTTGCACAAACCTCATGTTTTCACAGCCTGTTCCTTTAAATGTCCGTCTTGGGGTCATATTAATCAGAAGAGCACAAATTTAATAGTAATGTCTCCTACACAATCATGGTTACAACAGTTGGCACTGCCATGTTTTGATGCAGATTCCGCCCACAGGTCACTACCAAATCTGTCCCCGATTGAAAAGAAAAAAAAAAAAAATTTGCACTTCACCTTACGTAATCAACAATTGTTGATTACAATTTCACAAAATAATCGACAAAACAATTGTTGACAAATCGATGACTGAAATAATTGTTAGTAACAGCCCTATTTCATACACACAAAACAGATTTTTAAAATAAAAAAGTTACTGTTTCTAAACATACATTTTAGAAATATAGCCTTTAAGTTTCTTTGCTGTTTAGAAAACATAGATAACAATAATAGACTGAATATATGTACGCTTCACTATTGCAAAGCTACAGTCAATATGTGACGCTCCATCAAGAATGTACTATTGTGTAAGAGGAGGTGAAGACGGACACAATCACTCAAACTGATTAAACAGTTTCTGCCTTTAATAGACTCAAAATTGGTTCTTCTTATAAGGATCAGATGTGTAATTTTCCATCAAATATAAAGTCCAGACATAGAAAGTTGTGTCGTGTTTGTCTCAAAATCAAATTCTGTTTTCTTCAGATGCATCTTTGCAGACCCAGACCCAGCAACCATGTTTCTTTTCAAAAGAAAAGTGTTTCTCCAAACATTTCCACCATAAGAAGAATCGTTCATTTTTGTTCTAATTACATGCAAATGAAATTCAGTGTTTAATATGCTAAGTGAGCTGTGAACATTCTGGGAAAACTGGGAACTCCTAACAAGTTTTGTGAATTATTTATTGTTTAATGCAATGATAAAAATTGAATTGTTTGCAGATGTTTTTTATTTCAATCCTTTCCTTCGTTGTTCAGCTCTCTTCTGTTAATTTCTACGATTTTTGCTATTTGATTAATTATGTAAAGTTTATTTCTAGAAATAAAGGACTATTGTGGTTTGATCACAGATGATTGTTAAAGGGAAACCAACAACATCCAGCTTTACGTTGTGGAACGAACATCCATGCATGGACTTATAAGGAAAACTGTAGATTTCCTCCTAAGGCATGATTTTTAAAACAAATGCAGTTAACTCCCTCAGGGTCAAATTAAGTTTTAGTAATGGAAAAAGGTGATATTCAGGGAGAATTATCATATGGGATAGTATTAGGTAGTTAGCATTTGCAATGTTTGCCTTGAAAGGGTTAAAAGGGTTAACCCTAACCTTTTGTATCATATTTGATAGAGATTTCTGAGACCCCATCTAACTAACATGATCCAAATATTCATTCAAAATCCATTATCTATAACTTAGTCCATGTTTTCTATCCTGTAGTTCATCAATTGTCCACTAGGGGCAGTTGAGGGACTTTCCCTGCTAATTTAAAAATGGCTGCCTCTGTGAAACCTCAAAAACAGTTTTAAAATTATTTTTTTAAAATGACACCTATCTAATTAACATGATCCAAATATTCCTTAAAATTCCATTATCTATAACTTAGTCCATGCTTTCTATCCTGCAGTTCATCACCCATCCACTAGGGGCAGTAGAAGGACTTTTCCTGCTCATTTCAAAATGGCTGTCTCTGTGAAACCTCAAAAACACTTTTGGGGGTAAAAGCTTTTTAAAACTTTAAAGGTAGAATGACTCATGTAGTGTTATTATTTTTAAATGACTATTGCTGCACTGAAAGGACAGAAAATTAGTTGATAAATTCTTTCTAAAACAGTTACACCATGTTAAAATGTGTGGATCACATTTGGCTAAAAAAGGCACTAAACACTAATGTCAATATTTTACCATTTCAAATTGACATTGTTGTGAGAAAAAGCTAATAAAACTACTCAAAGTGTCACAGTTTATATTATCGATATCTCATAAAATGTAAGCTATTGCAAAGTGTGCATGTTTTTTTGTGAATTTTATCAACAGGTTAAAAAATCCTTTTATTTCCAAAACATCTGAATTTTCTGTCATTTTTTAGTGGGATTTACAGGGTTAATTACTACTAGTACATTTCAACTTTTAAAATATGTCTGTCAAAATCAACTAAAGTATAAAAAAGATTTAAAGTGAAGCCACTACACCTGAAATCCTCACTGAATGTGATGAGAGCTGCTGAGCTAAACAGCAGAAATGGTTAAAGCAGTCAAACGCTGAATGTGGCCCCCTCCGTGTAATTACGGCAGAACAAGAGGAGACGGGGAGCATGTTGAGAATGAGCTTAATTAATGTAGCAGTAAAAAGTGGCCCTCCCTCTGCTCGTCCATTGTGCGGCTCCGTATTAGTTCCACTTCAGCGCCCTCAAAGGCAGGAACAAATAGTGACTCTAATGATGGACATGCAACCCCTCCCTGCTCACACAACCTCCCGGATGGTCTCGGGTCACTGCCTCTCCTCCGCCCGTCTTTCTCCCCTCTTCTCCCTCGGGGAGTCAGGGATGGCGAATAACCATGTTCAGCCGATCAGTTCTGAAAGAACGGCAGACAGCCTTGCATACTGACTTCATTAGCACTGACAAGTTAGGGGGATGCGGCTCAATTTAGAAGACTTTACAAAAAGAAGAGTGAAACCTCGAGGGGGCGAGGCAGACACGACTGTGGATCGTTGCTGCACCGGAATGGTTATTGTGGTGGATTTCTGCTCCGTTTACAGCTGCTTCCTGTCTGCATGCTACATAAATATAGCAACTACAGAAAAATAAATAGAGAACCACTGGGGCTCAAATATTAAACCACAAAAACTAGTTTTACAGTTTTAGATGCTTCAACAAAAGATAAAATGTACTGATAAATCTTAAGTCTTTCCTCAGTAGTCAGTAACTCATTGGTGAGTTTCAAACTGACCCCTATTAGGATTGTTTTTATTCCAAATTTAATGTAAAGGTTTCAGAAAGTTTTTACTTTTTGCTTAAAAAGACAACAAGATTTTTGACACATAATTACGATTCAACTTGGAAAAAAATCCATGGAACTTTGTGTATATTTTACTGGAGGTTCACCTGTTTTTTTTTTTTTAAAAAAAAAACATTTTTCTCAAAGTTTTGACCTTATCTATGCTTTGTTTGTGAAGTTATACCTATTTCTTGTGTTCACACTTTCTTTTTTTTATATAATATAAAAACAGTTTGAGCTCAGTTATTGTGATTTTTCCCAGCAGAAAAATGACAAAATTTACATTCAGATTTTTGGACAGTTTTAGATTTATTTTGAAATTACTGTGTGATATAATTAAAATTTGTCTGTAAAAATAGAAGCTGGGGTTGCACTAAAACGGATACAAAAAACACTTTTGAAGATTGATTAATAGAGCAAATTGTAAAGTAGAAATAATAAAAAGATAAATAAAAAAAACAGCCCCAAACTAAGGGTTAGAGTCCCGCTGCGATTATGCTTTTGATCTATTTTACTAGTCTTTTAATTATGTTAATGCCGTTTTTTTTGCCAAAATTAAAAAAATTGTGCTGTTTTCTAGGACATTGTTTCTGCAGAACGGCTGGAGTTCATTAGAAATTCACTTTTGAGTTTTGGGCGGGTAATCCTACCCCCATTACCTAACATTTCTCTGTCTATGTACTCTCCCACTATATCGGAGCTAGCAGCTGTACATTTTTGATGATTGCTTTTTTTGGACGTGCTGGCTGCTCCAAAAAAATCAGGGTTCCCCAACCACCGGGCTGCAAACCAGTACCAGGACGGGTCCAGTACTGGTACCCTAACCTTAACCCCATACCAGACGTGTGCGGTACCAGATCGGAACTGCTACAGCAAACTGGTACATCGTGGTACTGGACTGTACTGGAACCGCACATCCGGTACTGCCTGTATCAGGGTACCAGTACCGGCCATGTTCTGAGGACCAATCCACGTCGCGTAGCTCGTCTGATAAAACCCTGGCGTAGGTATCATATGTGCTCGGCTTGCGACTAGTGATGACATCACACTACGGAAACGGCACTTAGTCAAACAACTTGGTGTGGAAATCTGCTTGGACTATTATTTATTATTTTGGTATTGACAGCTCCTCCACTAATGGCTGCTCTACATGCACTGCATATTCTAGTGGGACTTCCTGCAGTCCGTGCAACCAAAAAGAAGTTCAACACTAGCTGGAAGTATTTTGAAAAAAATACGTGTCACTAGTCATTGTCTTTTGTTTTCTTTTTTTCTTTAATGTGCGACCAACGTCAAACTAGCATGCTACTCACAAGCACCCACTTTAGCACAAGCTTCACACTTCCCAGCTTGATTTCTCTCTATTAAAATACAATTGCTATCCTGTAATGATTCCCCTCGATCGGATTATTTTGGTGTGAAGTTTTTTGCGGTTGATTGCAAATATTTCGCCCCCTTTTGTGGTTCTTTGCGTACTTGTTCGGACCTCCTCAGTTCTTTACTCAGGAAGACTCCATGCATCGTAATGGTGCATGTATGTCATTTCCTATGTCACGTGATGGTGGTCTAATGGTCCGGACCGTTCGCTATCTTACACGTCAGCAAGTCGCAAGCCCCCGAGCACATATGGTACCTACACCGGACCTCTGATTTAATTGGAACAGCCAGCACGTAAAAAAAAGACAAGTTGAAGACACTCAAAATGTCAGAAAGTGACGCAGAAGGGTCCTTAACCATATGTCAAAATGTGACGACTTGAGAATGAAAATGTGTTGGTAAAAACACCAAAAACATCTTAAAGGTTCCAACAAACTCTACTTTTCTATCATATTTGTGATGTCAAAAGAAAGCCCAGCATTTGTTTTTGGTAGTTTCTGAAAAATTTCTCACTCAAAGGAATAGACAGGAGACTAGTGCACTTGGAAACATCGTCCCACGGTGGAGACTTCGGAAAAGCGGCTACAGTTTGCACTCCCATTTCAAAATATATTTTTGGAGCAACACAATGAGTCAATACCCTCAAGAGAATACACCGGGACACATTTTGTTCAAAACCCTAGTCTAAACAAAACAAAAGGAATATCACATGAAATTAAGGTGCGAGAAGATGCCATGAATGTTTTATGTCTTCAAGCCACTGACATAAAGGATATAAATATTGTATGCAAAGAGGAAAATCCCCTGTTTGAAGTCTCAAAAGCAAAGACGGTGGAAGAGAAAGGGAGGGAAGGCAGGTAATTACTGGTGGAAAGGCTCTGACGGATTAGTACACTAAAGTAGGAGGAGGATCTACCAAACACAGCTAACCTCTAAGAGTATTGGGTCTCCACCTAACAGTGACAGGAACATTACAACCCAAGGAGCCACCTGACAGAGAAAAACAAACCCGACAGATGCCGGAACACACCAAAAACGGCTTTAGTTTTTGTCGACTTTCACATAAACAGCTGTGTAATTACACGGCGGTTGTGAGACCTACAGCCGGTTTCACTCTGCGGATTCATGAAAGGTGCTTTACTCTCCTGACACAACTGTAAAACTTAAGCAAGGAGGAAAAGCTTGGCTGGAACAAGATCTGATTATTTTGAAAGGCCCGGTGTGATTTGAAGCACGGAGGAGGCAGAAGCTGCACAAAGATTTGTTCTTGTTCACCAGCAGATCTAAAAAAGTTTATTGCGCGGCGATGCTCCTCGCCAGCAAACATGGAAAAGTTTGTCATATTCAGTCTAAGTAACTTGACAAAGCTCCAGGATGAGTCTCACACAGCGGTGATGCTCTACAAAGACCCGGCCTGCCAAAGGGAGCAGCACCATACCGTAAGATGTATCTGCAGGCACGAGGTCAGGGGATTGGACTGCAGAACATCTGATTAGTAGACGACCTGCTGTATACAGAGCCCGAGGCCTCTTCCTCAGTAATAAAAGGAAGCTGTTTTGAACTCCACAGCCTCTGCAGATCTTTTGCAGGGTTCAGGTGAAATCGTACAAACATTATCCAGTATATGATTCGTTTTAGCAGGCGGAACAGAGCCTGCTCTGGGAGTGTAAAGTAAGTGTGTTTGAATCCTGGCTGCTGCTCATCATCCAACCAAACACCGAAACAACCGTCCATGAGGCTCTGTCAGCGTCAAATGTTCAGACTGTAAATCAAACTGATGCGTTTCAAATTAAAAAAGTGGAAAAACAAAAATACATCAAGTTCTGGAATTTAGCTAAAAGTTTATCCTAAACCCACAACTAAGTTTATTGTACATAGACTACATCCAACATCTGCTGCCTCCTAACGCCGGGTTCACACCGCACGCAGAAGCGCCGCGGAAAGGCGCCCTTGTTAACCTATGGGGTTGTTCATGCTAGACGCGGAGCGCCGCGGTCCTCTACAGGTGGCTCACGCAGTGCAGCAATCGTTTCGCTGGCTGGTCTGATCCTCATCAATCCTGGCAGGAAGTTACGCCAAGACACAATAGAAAATCTAGGCAAATTCTCAAAATATAAAAATCTTTTTTTACAATAAAATACCACAAGTGTGGTCATATTTTCGTATCTAAACAGACAGTAGGGATGAAAATACAGCATTCCCTCCTTATTTGCGGGGGTTCGGGACCGGAGACCTCCGTGAATACGCCATATTTGCCAATACAGAGAACCCCCATCCCCCACCAAGAATGTCCTTTAATGATCAACACTCATCAAAAACATTTCTGATCATACTTTGCAAACATGTATTAAAGAACATTTGAGAATTGCTCAACACAGTTTTTTACTTCAAAATCCAGAACAATAGACCTTTTCATGAGGACCATCTCTGTTTCTATGTCTTAAAAAACCGCGTGCTTCCTCCTTCATCAAAGGAGTGCGAGAGGACATATCTATCCAGGATTTGCTGGTGTCAAATTCATTGTAGAAGCTGTAAATGACCACAGCTGAACAGAAGTGCATGTGGACGGTTGCGAAAAAATACACGTCTGGTGTGAACTGAAAGTGAAGCGGAGACCGCGCACACTTTGCTCCGCCGCGCCTCCGCGTGAACCTGTCAATAGTTGTGTTTCCATTACACATATGCGCCAAATTTTATAGAAATTCTAGAAATGTAAAAAAAATACAAAATTTTGCTATTTTCATTTAATCATAAATATGTAAATAAACACAAACTACCTCACACAATAAATAATTCAAGAAGTATTTTGGCAGTTTACCAACAAATATACTTTTTGGGACTAAATTGGCCCATTTTTAGTATAAAAAAATGTATACTTAGAAGTATACAGTTACCTTCCTAGTATAGTATTAGTTCACTGGCAATAAACTTACTTAATAAAGTTTACTCTAAGTTTATGAAAGTACACTCTGAAGTATATCTAAAGTAGTGTTTGAGGTTTGCTTTTACTGATTAGTGTATTAAAATATTTTTAATATACTGGAAATATCCCAAGAATACATCTACTCCACTTTTAATGCTATGTAAGAAAATGTTTAAGGACAGTGACAAATATAGGCTAAATATATTTAGATTTGTGGTATATTAATAAGTATAATAAAAGGGAACTTAACATGAACTTATGAACTTGTAAAGTTGATCTCTAGTGCTGTAAGTACCTACAAAGTAAACTAAACTTAAATTTTGTTTAAATTAGGTATACTTCAAACGAACATAATTTTGGTAAGGGTAGTCTAGGTAGTGGGCTGCACGGTGGCGCAGTGGTTAGCGCTCTCGCCTCACAGTGAGAAGGCCCCGGTTCGACTCCCGGCTGGGACCTTTCTGTGTGGAGTTTGCATGTTCTCCCCGTGCATGCGTGGGTTTTCACCGGGGACTCCGGCTTCCTCCAACCGTCCAAAAACATGCTTCATAGGTTAATTTGTGACTCTAAATTGCCCCTAGGTGTGTCTGTGAGAGTGGATGTGTGTGTGATTGAGGCCCTGAGACAGACTGGCGACCTGTCCAGGGTGTACCCTGCCTTCGCCCATCAGTAGCCGGGATAGGCTCCGGCACCCCGCGACCCCGAAAGGGACACAGCGGTCAGGAAGATGGATGGATGGATGGATGGTAGTCTAGGTAGTGTAGATTCCAGGACCTGCAGACATCCAGGAAGAATGATGTGGAGGAACAGCTTCAATAACCACCACACTCATACATTCTGGAGATGGACTACAACTGTCTGGTTCCTTCTATCAAGACACTTCTGAGCCCTGACCAACAGAGGGAACGTCTCAACTGGACCAAAGAGAAGGAGGACTGTTGACCAGAGGTGATCAGAAGGTTCTAGAAGAATTCATAATTACTTCTGCTGAGGATGTGGATGGAGATGCAGGACCTGGACTCTGACCAGACTATTGAAGGTAGAAGATAGACATAGAAAATACATTATTTTAATTGTTGTGATCATAATCTGTCTTTATTTTTCTACAAAAACGGATAAGTAAATTGTGATTTCATCAGTTTTTTAGTTCTCAAAAATGTTTTTTGTGGGTGGAGCCTCTATTTATGTAAAAAAGAAGTAATTGAAATCAATTATCCATGAAAATTTAATTTTATGGATGACATTATGGCAATAGAAACACTTTTCCATGATATATTTTTGTTTTTTCAAGGGTCTGTATATGTATTTTAATCTGATCCTAATAGAATGTTTCTTGTTGGGGAAAGCGATGCCTCCGGAGGTCTTTTATTGTGTGCTAAACTGCACATTTCACTCGTTCCTGTTCAGCTGCAAAGCTGATCCACATAGGAAACAATCAAGTGCCACCAGACAAACTGATAAATGTGTGACACAAAGTTGGAGCATAGCAGCCTCCCCCCACCTCGGCCTTCATCCGTGACATCAGAGGGGCGGCGGTGGCGGTGGTGGGATGGTTGCACCTCTGCCAGGATTGGGAGCGGCTGCTCTGCAGCCTCCCAGGTCCAGCTGGCTGTTTGATCATGGCAGTTGACCTCTGTAGAAACAAGACGGCAGAACCAAAGAGGACGAGCCCGTCGGCGCTCTCTGCAGCCCTTGTTTGCTCCAAATATGAAAACAGGGTTAATTGTATTTAACAATATGCTCTGTAACCCCTGTTTGAGCGCCACCCTCCCCTCCTTGATTAGAATTAGAATCACATCTGGCTCCGTGTTCTGTCCCTCATTACAGCTGAATCTCATTACAAGCGGCTCCCGCGGGAGGGCCGCTCCGGGTTTTTAAGCACACTTTTTCTTTTCTTCCTGCCTCTTGCTTATTTCATCTGCTTCGCCGCATCTTTTCTTCTGCGTTTACATTAGCGGAAGTCCTCATCTGAGAGAATGACTGAGCACCGGCACATTCCTCCTCCTCCTCCCAGAGCCTAGAAATTGTTTTACAGTGCCAATTAAAGTAGGTATGTTCAGTTTTTTTTTTCAGAATATGTATTATTCACACTCTATTATTTGTTGCGGTGAAAAAGAGACAGGAAAAACTAACTAAAATAGGACTCTGAGTGAGTTCCTCTTCCTCGCAATATAAACTACACCAAAGGTCTTGAAGTACATGAGGAAAATGAGGCAGTTTATTTATGGAGTCGTGAAGTCCAACTGAATAATAAAAGTCTATACATATAACCAGATTTTAATCTTTGCTTCTGCACAAAACCTGCCTTACTTGGAGTTAATTTAGAATGAAGAAAAGTTTCACAGAGATAAAACATTCACTTAAAGGCATAGCAGGAGTTTCTCCACCAGCTTCAATAACACTTCTATCGGGTAACAAAAGGGTTTTATTTGCACCTTTATATCCATATAAAATAACAGAAAACAGCACATTTTAATTAAAAAAATAACAGTTTTAGCTTCAACTTGTGAAGGGAAGCACTGAGGTTTGTCAGTTCTCAATCAGCGGAGAATCACAGAGCATGCAGGGCGCCTGCAGGATCTTCTTTATCCACTCTGGATCTGCAGGAAAAAAATAGGATCAACTTGATAAATAATCTGCACTCGATCTGATAAGGATTGGATTATGGCAACTTCAAAAATACATATTCATGTCTGGAACACTTAAAAAGTTACACAACCGCTTTTGCCGGGTAATTTTTACCCGATATAATACACCTAATAAAAAGTATTTGTCATAAAAAAAATGGGTCAAAATGTGATATAAAGTAGAGTAATTTCATCTAATTTTTAACTGTGGTTTATGTAACAAAATGGCAAATAAAAACATAAGAAGATCCTAGAAACATGCACGAAAATTACTGAAAAATTAGGAATTTGAGAAGGAAAAATTCTCCCAAAAATAAAAAATAAATAATGATACTGGAGACTTGGCCTTTTGTCCATTCATTCCTGTGACATGCAAGACTTTACCCAGGGACACGCAAAAGAATCCAACATATTTAAAATCATGTAAATGTTTTTGCTCGGGTGAAAATCACTCGGCGATAGTGCTCTAGGGTTAAAAAGAAAAAAAAGACACAATGGGAATATAATGATTTTAATTAAAAATCTTAATATTTCTTTGCTTTGCTGCACATATGTCTATTTATGATGATAAATAATTACACTGCAAATAAGGTAGACTAAGATCTTTATTATTTTTTTATTTTCTTATCAATATCTGACTTTATTTTTGTGTTTTGCTATTTTTTTATTGTATTATTCTATAATTAATGCTTTAAAAAACTTATATAAACACATGTTGCATATTATCAAAGAATGCTAGTTTTTTCTTGATTTTCATCACATTAAAATCTTCAGTAATAAATTTTACAAATAAATATTGAATAATCAAATGATAATTCGGGTTGAATCTCTGTGTTTTATGTCATTTGCTCCGAAGCACTGCGGACAAGCTCACGGAGAAAAAAACAACAAACTCTTCTAAATGCTTCAGAGCTCCGATTGAAAATATATTTCTACTTTTTACCGGTGGTATAGATGTTGTTAACAAGACCTACAATTATTTATCACTTCATCCCTTTTTACATGATGTCCTTTCAGATTAGATACAGTTTTTAGATGACCTGTATCAAATGATCCACTTCTGCCACAAATCTCGCAGTGACAACTGTGAGCCAGCTGTGCATCCAGAATGCTGGTGTAATGAGACAGAAGCTCAGGAAGATCACTTAATGAGCGTACTCCAAACCAAACATCCATTAAAGGTTAACAACGAACCCCATAAAGCTCATTTCCACAATCATTTCTGCTTATTACGTTTGCATAGGTGAGGGGAAAACCACCATGTCAAGTGGGGATCTGAGCGGCGGAGCGGCTGATGTTGGGGGTGACAGGAGTGGATGTCTGATGGAGAGTGTGGCTGGGAAACGGAGGAGGAGGTGGATGGAAAGCGGCGCTTACCCTCAGGCTCTGGCAGTCTGGCAATGCTATCCAGCAGGAGGCAGCGTCTGAACGTCAGCGTTTGGCAGGCCTGGTATGACAACACACACCTGGAGGAGCCCGAGAAACGCGCATTAGAAATCAGGATGGCAGGGACAGGGACACACACGCGCACACACAACCGCACACACACAATGCAAAAGTTAAGAGGAAACAGCACTGAGGTGCATCTGACGGGCACAGACATGGAAATGTGCGCCCAGCTGAGGTGCCACGTTCCAGCTGAGGAGCAGACAGGAGAAATGGTTGACAGAAAATATTTATGAGGCGACGAAAGCGCCGCGCGGGTAAATATTAACCTGATATGACCTAAAGTTTCTATGAAAAGCAACTGTAAAATTTCTGGAAAACTTTTGAGCAACAATAGTATAAGACAAAGAAACTTATGATTTTACTACTTTAATTTATCAGAAAAAAGGGGAAAAAAGCAACAGGTATGAAAATGAGGAGAGTGTACCTGGGCCACAAGTGTCCGTTTTCACACGTGGTGTCTTTGTGGTCGGTGAAGGGTAGCACCGCCTGGCAGAAGGCGCAGCGCTCGGAGAACGTCTGCTTATTCATTTTATTCTTGATGTGGCCGATCAGCACCTGAGAGGAACGACATGCGGACAGAAATAATTCAGCAGAGGAGGCGGCTCTGGTTTGATTGTCATGTTTCATGTCAGATTTTTTTTTTTTGCCCTATCGCTCGAGAAAAAGACTTCAAGCCAGAACGCACCACGTGCACGGCACAGCATCGTTACTGCGGAGCATAAACCACGGTGGAGGGGCTCCTGAAACATCACACAAACAGCAGAGATCCACACACGGGAGCAGGCTAATCTCTGGGATTTACTCTACAGTGTTCTTGTTTATTAGACAAAAGGAAGTAGTAAAAATACACTTGCTAATTTCCATCCATCCATCCATTTTCTTGACCGCTTCTTCCCTTTCGGGGTCGCGGGGTGCCGGAGCCTATCCCGGCTACTGATGAGTGAAGGCGGGGTACACCCTGGACAGGTCGCCAGTCCGTCGCAGGGCATCAATCACACACTCATTCACTCTCACATTCACACCTAGGGTGAATTTATAGTCACCAATGAATCTATGAAGCATGTTTTTGGACGGTGGGAGGAAGCCGGAGTCCCCGGTGAAAACCCACGCATGCACGGGGAGAACATGCAAACTCCACACAGAAAGGTCCCAGCCGGGATTTGAACCGGGGCCTTCTCGCTGTGAGGCGAGAGCGCTAACCACTGCGCCACCGTGCAGCCCCACTTGCTAATTTAAATGGATTAAATACATTTTTTTTTTTTTAAATCTGATGACATTACTGATCAACACCATGTTGATTTAAAATGATTAAACTCTGGATTCAAGATCTGTTTCATTTTTGCTTTCATATTTTTCTTTTTTTATTTAGAGAAACTCTTTCAAGTTGGTTAAATGGTGGCTGCATGGTGGTGTAGTAGTTAGCACAGTGAGAAGGTTTTGTTCAAGTCCCGTTTGTGCTTATTCTGTGTGGAGTTTGCATCTGAACTCCGGTTTCCGTCTACGGTCCAAACATATGATGACTCTAAAGCCTAATCACAACTGCGCTTTACAAGGTGGGCAAAAAATGGGCAAACGTGGGCACCCAAGTGTGCCACAAAAAATGTTAAGGTCGTGCACCACTTGTTAATCCTGAAGAGTGAACTATGGGGCATGCTGCAGACGACAGGTCATGGCGAACACTTAAGCAACACGTAAGAGTAACTAAGGCGAAATGCTGTAGGATTTTTCTTTCCATTTTTTTTTTAAACCCACACCAGTGCACAAGGCAAGAGGGCAGTTAGTGTATATGTTTAGCCTGAATGTTAAGCTACAATCACACAGTATGGAAAGCCGTAAGGGCCAAAATCATGGAGAACTATGGCGAGCTGAGTCTACTCTTGACATGTTCTTGTCGTATACTTTGAATGAACATAGCGCTTCCGCTTTGTGTTGATTTTTTTCTGGTTTGCGCCTTCATTACACGCTCTGCGCAAAGTTTGTGATGAGAACACACTCAAAACACGGTGGTTCTTCACAATTTTGTTTGAAAACATGTTAAAAACGTGCTCAGAAGTTCTTCACAGTTTTGCCGCGAAAGGACACGATGAGAGAATGTCAAGAACAGACTCAACACACAGTTCTTCGTGGTTTTGATGTGCATAGTATGCAAACAGGAACATCAAGAACTTGCTCAGAACATGGAAGTTCTTTACAGTTTTGGCGTTCAAAGTACACGTCGAGGACATGTCAAGAATGGACTCAGAACGCGGTAGTTCTTTTTTTGCTGCACAAAGTACGCAACAAGAACACGTAAAAAACGTGCAGACAACGCAGGAGTTCTTCACGATTTTGGCCCCTATGGCTTTCCATAACCCTGGGCATGTGTTTCGTGTTCTTGAACGTGCTATATGAACTTTTATGAACGTGCATTCACCGAGATTTTTCTTCTTTTGTTCTTTTTACTGTTTGCTAGCGTGCGTCGGCCACATATAGCAGGTAGAGCCTTGGTGTAAAGTCAAAACGGTGCCAATCTCCCATCAGGGTTTTTCTTTCAAAGTTCTATTCTGATATATAAAATACTTGATGACATGTTTATGGGCGGACAGAAAAAGCAATTATTAATCTATTTTTTGTGGTTTTAAAAGGGCACTACCCACAGGCCACTACTAAATCCAAGCTCCTGATTGGTCAAAGTTCAGTGTTTTCGCAATTTAGCATCCAGCACATGACCAATGGCGGCCTGTTTTGTACGTAAAGCCCAAGACTGCACTTAAAAACTTGTGTTTACATAAACTTTTGATTGGAAATGGCTGCTTTAATGCATGTTGATGGAGGTTCTTTAAATTCTATTTTGATTTGAAAATTATGAAAACATATAAAATTGATCAGAATCAATCTAAGCTAAATAGATCAATAATTGATCTATAAAAGTAGAGATTGATCTAATTAATGCAAAATGCTAAAGTCCACTAGCTTGATGCTAACGTATAATGGGATTTCCTGTAGGACGGCTAATGCTATCGCTTGGTTGACATAAACATACATTGCTGACTAAATGAACATCTTTATAAACTCACAGGTATGAATTTTCTAAACTATTTTAAAGAAAAATGTTTTTAAGTAACCATATGTGGTCTAAAGCATCATTTTTAACTCATACTTCTTCTTCTGGAATAAGGTGTAATGTTATAGTGTGATTGCCACCTAGTGGCCAAACTGAAACGCCCTCCAGGAGAAGCAGAATTGTTGGATCTTCTCCATTTGAGAATCCATGAAACACTGCATGATATTAATCTCAGATTAATATGAAAATCTTCAAAACACCTTATTAATGTATTTCTGAACAAATGTGTCTAAATGTGTAAACGGGGTACATTAAAATATGAATTGAACTGAGTAAATCGAAAGAAAAAAAAATCGAATTGAATCTGGAAATTATTGGTGATACGAGCTCAAGTTCAAATGACGATTTCCTTCTTCCCTGCTAACAGAAACTCTCATTTATCCAGTGAGCGTTACCTCTGATGCTCTGTCGTTCCCATCTCTAGAAAGATACTCCATCAGGCCGCAGGTGGGGATGCTGGTGTTTTGTCCAATGGAGGTGTTGAGGTACACCACCCCCAACACTTTCTTCATATTCTCCCTCAACAGATGAGCCTCGGCGGCGTGGATGCTGGCCTGCAGCTCAGCCCTCTGCCTCTCCCGTTCTACTAGTGCAGACTCACTCTCTTCCGTCTCCACAGCTTCCACCTCATTTTCTTCAGCGATTTGGGATTCTCGGGGACGAGGTTTCCAGGTATCATTGCCACGAGAAGGTTGTACCGTCTGGTACAACACACGCACCAAGAAGAGCTTGAAGCGCCACAAGTAGGGTACGTCTGCTTCCTGGAGTTTCTGATCCAGCGCCTCTTCCAGCCACGTAGGAATGCAGCCGTTTTTGATAACGTCCCACCTCACCAAGTCCAGCAGGTCCGTCATTTTATACAAGTTCTGAGACGGGGACTTCAACAGCAGCTCTACAGCAGCGTCTGCTGCTTTCAGGGTCACAAAGTGGACCTGGTAAGTCCTGTTGATGGGGGGGTGTTTACCAACCAAACCCTGGGTGCTGAGAAGAGCAATGTACGCTCCGTTGGGGCTCACCGCTATCCCGTGGATCCGTCTGCCGGTGAGGTTCTCAACCTGTGGCATGTCTTCCTGTTTGAACGTCAAAGAGCTCCCCTGAAACATCGGTGTTAGCTTTTTGATCCAGCCGTCCATGGAACAGGAGTAGAGCGCCACGCTTTGCCGATCGATCGTTAAGGACACCACAGAGAGGGAGTGTAGTCCTGCTATGTGAGAGTTGTGCACGTTCATCCCGGCTGGTGAAATCACCAGTAAAGACCAGAAAATGTAGCAACCTCGAGACGCCACGATCAAGCTGCAGCTAGCTTTGTGGACCGGGTGCATCAGCGGGATGCACCGGATGTTCTCAACTGCGATGTTGTCACAATCCTTCCACAGGATGACCGGGTGTCTGAGGGTGAAGTAGCCTTTCACGCTTTTCAGGTGGACGGGTATGATCTTAATCGGACCTTCCTCACTGCCAATGATCAGTCCACTCATCTGACGATCCTCGGATTTGTACTCCCACCACGCAAAATCACTGGGCTCCGTCACGCCGGACTCAATCAGGTCGAAAAACAACACATCCTTCCCATTCGTGAAAGGCAGCAAGAATTTCCACAAAACAAGGTCACCGTTCTCCATCAACACGGCGAGGAGGACCATCTCCACGTCCACGCAGGTGTTATCCGGCTGAATCTGCCTGAACGTGTACGTGCTGGACCACTCCATCTTCAAAGGCGTCTGCATTCGGAAACGCCGCTGAAGCTCCTCAAAGTCCAGCAGGTTAGCCTCAGTCGGCTTGTTGTCCTTCCTGGCGTAGCCGCGCTCCTTCAGCAGCTCGCCGTACTTCTGGGTGAGATCTACCAGCAAGTTCCACTCGAGGTGCTTTTTGCTATGATGGATGGAAAGCCTGTTTTCAAGCGTTAAACAAGCAAGCAGACAGCGCCCGGCGGCATCGCAACCTAAAGGAGACCAACTTGCATACTTCATTCCCTTGTGGGTTCCGACTGACGGATTGATCACCCTGTTGGTCAGAAAAGCCTGCCTGATTGTGAAGTCAAGGTGTGAAGAGAACTTCTCCATCACTTGAGCCAACTCTGCTGATGGTCCCACCTTCAAGCACAGAAACACAAAGAATTACAGTTTACTACTTTAACAAGATTTAGCTAACAAAAAGTTGACATAAATCTAAAGAACTTTAGAGCCTCAGCTTCAAAACGTATAAAACAGTTCTTCAAATGCTGTTGCCAAAATGATCTAACTTTAGCTAATGACTGAAACTAACTAGAAGTGACGCCAAGAAATAAAAAAAAGACACAAACTAAATTTCAGGTTGATTTTCATATTGCAAAGAGATTTAATTATGTATAAGTTGCATCCACTTTCAACAATGACAAGTTTAAACACACGACTTTTAAAGTTCCACTTTGTTTATGTTTTGATCTTTTGTAAAAGCATTCAGTTGTTTTTAATTATGCAATTTCTTGACAAATAATAAAAAAACTGTGTTGTTTTCTTGGACATTTATTAGAAATTCACCTCTGAGTTGTGTGTGAGACTGTTAATGCAAAGTAAGCCTGCCCCTACTTCCCATCATCCATCTACTCTCCCCTGCTAGATTACAGCCCCTTGAAAACCCAACAATAATTTAACGGTGCAACAAAAATGGGGAGCAATTTTAAAGCTATCTAACCGTACAGTTTTGATTCCAGCTCAGACAAGAAAAACAAAGACGTTTATGGATTTATTAGTCTGCAAGTGGATGCATCAGAATGGAGCTTGTGGCTTGCCGTAGCAGCTTTTATGTCACACCTACAAGCTTTTTTTTCCAAACTGCATTTGTTCATCTACTCCTAATTCACAACAATTTTGATAAAGAATTTGACCCAGAAATGCAATTTTAAGTTTAATTTTCTTTACATTTATTTTTACATTCCTTTAAAATGGTGACAAAAATGCAACAAGAACATGATTAAAAACACTATTTTTTAAATTGCATTGGGACTTTAAAGTGAAAGTAATGCTGACTTTAAACTTTTCAAATTATAGATCATCCTTTTTTTTAAATTCTCACTTGTATTTTAGCTAGCCTAACCGTGTATGTAACAACTGTAGACGTAACTGTAGCTAAACAGTTTTCCATTAGTTTGCTTCAATTATAACAGGGTGAAAAAAAAACAGCATAAAATAAAAATGTATGTTCAAAGCTGTGATAATAAACACGGATACACTGCAGCACGTGTCTAAGTGTTTACTATCACAGTTATAAAGCTGTCGGGACTCTACGGTATTTACCCGCATTTTGCACGGTTCAGGCGGGACAGGGATGGACGACCTGTGCAGCATCAGGTGCTGTTTGTCACTGCGGACGTCACACAGCATCTCCATGATCAACAGAGAACTGGCGGTACACACGGACAGGCGGTGATCCGGCGACCAGGCGAGGGGCTGCTGCCCACTGACCGGTGACATGAGAGGCACTACTGGGTCCCGCTTAGCTGGGACGTGCCCACAGGCGGGTAAACCATGACTACCCTCCTGTTCTGGCTCAGTTTTGATCATGTATTGGAGCTCGTCTTCTGCAGCTTCAGGTTGAGAGGCGGCAGCCATATTTGTTGATGAGGGAAGTGACGTAAACAGTCAGCGCATCTAGCCCCTCCTACTTTCTCCCGCTCTTTTCAGTTTTGTCGTTTCCGGGAAAATCAAAAGTTTAAATATTAACAAAAATAAAAACAAAATAATACATTAATAATAAAAATGTTAAATTAATTTCCAACACTTTTGTTTTTGGTTTTAAATCCAGAATGTTTTATCATTTCCCAAATTAATTAGTTTTATGTGCTTTTGCTTTTTCACTTCAGCTTTTTTCACAAATGTTTTTATTCGAAAAACTTTCTGAAATGTCATGCTAAGTCGTGGTGAATATTGAGAGCCAGTGCGTTTATATGTATGTGTGTGCAATGTGCATAATCTCTATTTGTACTGTTTTGTTTGGGTTATATTCAGTCATTTGTGATTATTATTTCCTAAAATGGAGGGCCCTCTTGAAAATAAGATGTTACATCTCTATGGGGTTTATCCTCCCACTCTAGTTCAAATGTGTAAATATGTAGTAGTTGCTGTTATGTCATATATAGACAGTATGAGAACATGGACTGAGTTACCCACCTTCCCCCTGGCGTCCCAAACAGGAAGTACCGATGACTCAAAGAAGCCAAAATCCCACTGACTTTTATTGAGAAAGAAACAGCTCAGAATAACTATTCTTGCTCTGCTACTTTTTTAAACATTCTTGCAAATCCCCTTTTCTTAAAAAAAAATTTTCTGTCTGAAGTATAAACTGACAATCACATGCCTCAATAAAAGTATGTGGTCTCATGTCACATGTTTAAAATGTCTGTTTGACAGAGGTCACAAATGTATACAGCATGGTTTAATAGACTATATGATTCATGTATATACATACTAAGCTAAGATAATATGCTCAGGAACAGAATAACAGTTCATATAGTTGATGGGAAGCTAGATCCAATGATGATAGATGTTGAATTCAGTGACTGTGACGTTTGTTACACCATTTTCAATTCAGAGACATTGTCTTTAACCATGTTTTAGATAAATGAACCCATAGAGATAGAGGAACCACCATTACAACACGATATCATATTTCAAGTTATTTACATTTCTACAAACTACTTATAGTTACACCGAGGTTTGGTGGATAAATGTATCTTTATAGAATATAACTATTTAAAAAACTGTTATATCTGATTTTATCAGGTCCCTATCCTGGATAGGATACAGGGTTGTGTCAGGAAGGTCATACAATGTGAAAGCGTCTGGCAAACCAAATGAGCAAATCAGTAAAAGCTGATTCGCTGGTGACCCCTGACAAGATATGGCGAAAGGTACACAACAGATATCTGTCCATTCTCAGTGACATGCGTTATAACTGTTTCTTTTTTTAATCAAATACTATATGTATTAACTTTCCTAACTTTTTTACTCAAAGTTAGAATGATGCTTCATAAAAAGACAGTGTTGGGATTGTCATTTTGTTTTACCAGTTACATCCAAATTATACACCCACAAAACCCCAAAAACTGTAGTGTAGTTTTTATTTTTTGTTTTATTTTGTTACATTTTTCTTTTCATGTAGTGAGGCGGCTCTTTATTCCTGTTGAACAGGCTGAATATTTTCTCAAACAGCAAAGACTGGCTATGGATAAGTGAATTAAACACTGGGAGTTTAATTCTGTTTAATGCAAAAGATACAGATGGTGTGCGTATTTCAGTTAATTACGTTAGCATTGGTTTTTGTGTGTAAAATAAATGATATAGTATTTGGCCTCATGACAGAAATCTGTTCTTAATGGTGACAGTTTCTCTTTTGTGTAGTTCAAACATATAGTTGGATTTCCACAATTGCCTCAGGCTCTGCTAAATTTTTCTAGTTTCTCTGCTCTGACCCACCAAAACAAAACTCTTTTGTGTTCTTGATCCTCCTGATTTACACTCCAGGCCCTCAGTAAGAATATAAATTATAAGGAAAACAGCCCAAACAGCATAAAGCTGCTGATAATTAATTTTTTTTCTGTTTATTCATAGTTAGGCTTTGAGGCATGGTGTTGTCTGAGAGCAGAAACTCAGCTAATTGGGACGAGAAGCAGGTGAATCAGCTCCTTCAAAATAAAAGTTATGAAAAATATACAGTGCATGCAAAGCTAACCTTTTACCTAATAAAAAACTAAATGTGTAAAAAATATTAAGTGCCACTTTAGATTCATAGATTTATTTATGAATGCTCTATAAAAAAGTTTTAGAGTTAATTTTATTTGTAAAGTCTCTGCAGCCGTGGACTTTGTGTGTCAGGACTTGAACATCATTACTGTAATTAGATTAGATTAGCTAAAACTTTAATGATCTCCATGGGGAAATTATGTCATCAGTGTGACACGTCAATTCAGAAGGGGCAGGACCATGTTGAGGCGGTATCGTCAGTCTGCTGTGACATATTCTCAAGTCCGGAGGAGGAAAAAAATGAATCGAAACACCGACAAGACCAGCATCTGTCATTTTACCTGTCCAGGTGAAGCCACCTGTCACCAGGAGAGATCATTAATGTTCATTCATTAATAAAGACCCTATAACCGTTCGGGGTTTGAGTATATATCAGCAGGGTTTTTGAGAGGAGGGGAACCGGACGGGTCAAAGGTGAAGCTGCTGCAGCCGCCTGCGGAGCGAGTCCCAGGCAGACGGTGATTTGTTACAACTCTTCGCGCAGAGGCTGCCTGACTCTCAGCAAGATGACAGTGGGATTTCACGAGGCAGAGTTATTTGTCACAAAACAAATTGCTACAAATCTGCCAGACAAATACAGAATAGGGGCGCCGAGTGCGTTTTAATCTCTCATTTTTCCGTCTTTTGTTTCGATAATCGAAATGAATAAATGAAGGAGGACCACGGTATGTTTCATTCTTAATGAAGCGTGTAACAAATGAATATTTTACACACCTGCTGTGTGTCTTTGGTGGGTTTTGACTTGGGACCCAATCCCAGCTCTGGAAGCATGAATGTTGGATGAAACATTCATCAAATGCTGTCACAAAAACTTTATCCTTCCTGTCAAGCACTCATAATGACAGAGAGACCGGCTAAAGTAGCCCAGCCGGAGCGTGAACCCCAGCGTTTGCTTTATCCGTCCTGTGGTGGAGGAAGTGTTTGTGCTGCTGTCTGAAGGTATAGGTGGATTTACTGACACGGACGGGGTCAGCTCAGGTCAATCGTCTGCATCCTGCTGTCTTCTGCAGCTCCCTGCGTAGAGCTGTTCTCCGTACATGTGCTTCACGAGGAAGCCTTCGGGACGTTTTGATGCATGGTTCATGGTACATGTTTTAATCATTCAGCCTTTCCTCCCAGGAGGTAGCTGTTGCTGCATATTACTGAGTACACACAATTAGTGATATAATCATGATGATGATAATGAAATGTATTTAGAGCATATCAGCACGCTTTACTCTGTTCAGAGAGACGTTAATAGGACTGCATCCTCTGCTCTGAAACGCCTCGGTGCTCGGGCTCGCGGCGCTCTCCCTCTGGAGACCGGGAGAGGCCTGCAGGTCATCACATCAGAGATTAGCAGTCATGGCAGTCGGCACGACCCTCCTTCTGCACCATCAACCGCAAAATCCTTACCTGACAGGTGTTGCTCTCAATCAGTGCTACTCTGCTGCCTCCAGAGCTGTTTTTAGGGTTGGAGGTGATGAGGACGTCAGCTTTTGCCCTCATGCGTTCTGACAATGTTGCGCTGGTGAAGCACTGAGGTGTGCCGGTCCGCTTATATGCCTAAAAGGCAGCAGGAAATCCCCCTCTCAGAGAAAAACCATTGATATCGCATCTGTAACATCAGGGGGAGATCAGAGGTGGCCTTTATTAGCTTCCCTCAGGGATGCTTAGCGTTGTGTGAAAGGTCACAGCAAGACCATGTTGGGATCACAGAGAGCTGTGTAGGGCCAGAACACATATACCAAATTAAAACTGAGTGGTCAGTAGGAAGAATGAGCTGTGTTCCTTTTAGTAAAAACATCCAAAACCGTTTTACAATAGACAGTTTCACGTGACATCACACAAAATGGCGAGTGTGTAGAGTGACTTCCAGTTTATGTGGTTTAGAACAGCAAAGCTGAGACCTGAACGCTGTTTAAAGCAATTTTATGTATATAATGAAACCTAATGGATTGTAACCGAAATTTGTACAAAATGCCTTTTACTAATGTCCTACCCGGTTGTATTAGTTTTCCCCTCTTAGATCAAGTGTCAGTCTGCAGAACGCTCCACAGCAGCTACCCAAAAATCCTGTGGATGATATTAAACGAGTCGTGGATTATTTCTCTCTGACAACCTGGTTAAAGTTAGACAAAGGTTACAAGTACTTCATAGAATGCTGCTTGTTTGATTATGAAGGTCTTCTTTTCCTTTGGGCTTTTCCCTTCAGGGGTCGCCACAGCGAATCAGTTTCCTCCATCTAAGCCTGTCTTCAGCATCCTCCACTCTAACACCAGCCACCTTCATGTCTTCATTCACTGCATCCATAAACCTCCTCTTTGGTCTTCCTCTAGACCTCTTTCCTGGCAGCTCTAGACTCAGCATCCTTCTACCAATATATTCACTGTCTCTCCTCTGAACATATCCAAACCATCTCAGTCTGGCCTCTCTGACTTTATCTCCAAAACCTCTAACATGTGCTTTTGAATTTAATTCAGATTTTCTTCTCCTATTTATGCTAATGCTAACATTAGCTTTCTATGACGGAGGGAGATGAGACGTAGAGCTTCAGAAGATCTTTTCTTCTCAGTTAAGGTTGGTTACATTTCCGCTTTCGCAAATAACTAAAAACAGAGCTAAAGTCAGACAATTTCAACGTCTCTTTTGATAAAGAACAACGAATAAGTGTTGCGTTATTTTCTGACGTAGTTCCCCTTTGCGTTTACTCATGATTGTGTCTGATTCCTGCAGGATGATAAAGGTAAACAAGGAGAAAAATAGTTTTTTTGACCTTTAAAAGCATTCCTATTTTTACAATTACCCCTTAAGATACCCCAAATAATATGATATCATATAATATTATAACAACACACTAAATTTAGCCTTGGGTTCAGTTAAAACACGCATGGCCAACATGCAGCAATGTGTATCTTAGCTGAGCCTTTTACATGTGGCCAACATGAATTTGCATCAGTTTTTGTGCTGATCACACTTAAAACGAGTGTGAATATCATCAATTGTCTGACGTCACCATGAAAAGGGTTTTTTGTTGCAGTTTTTCTCTAAAACTGATGAAAATTGTGTTTTTTATGTGTTCCTGTGGCCTTTTTCAGATGATGGAAGAGATATATATCAGAATATTAAGCTTTAAGTTGCATTTCTGAGTATTTCTTTATTCAAATTGTTGTGAATCAGAAGCTGCGACCTATAATGACAGGCCTCACGCTGTGCTCCATTCTGATGCATCCACTTCTAGACGACTAGATCCATTAATGTCCATTAATCCCTGCCGCTCTGCAGAAACTATGTCCCGTGATTTTGGCACAAAACTGCAAAATCAAAATTTAAACATCAGTTTTACAGATCAAAAATGATTGGAATGGGTTTTTAATAAACTACTGAAGATGAAAGTCACATATCAGAGAAGTAAATCGATCAGTCAGACTGCAGTTAACAGAAGTATACTGTGTACCTTTCGGTTAAGCATAGAAAAAAACTCCATAATTCATTCATAATTTGTATTTGATTTATTGATAATTCAATTACACTGTATAACTACGACACTCTACCAATGTAATGCTGCTCAACTTTTGCACCTTCAAAATGTCTATTTAGATTTATTACCCTGCCTTGTGACGTTGTTACACCCAAGCATCAAATCTTACATATTCCAATTTCACAGCTTATTATATTTTTATATTGCTTATATTGCAAGTTATGGCAGCTTATAAACTGACCAATCAGACGCCTCAATTAAAGAAGTTGGTCTCATGTTAAACATTCAAACTGTTTATTTGACAGATTCTCCCGAGTTCGCTTTCAAGTGGTAGGGGTGTGGACTTCCAACAAGCTCACTCCTGATTGGTGAGAGTTGTTGCCATGGAAACATTGACTCAGATCAATTCGGACCACGCTACTGAAGTTGACTGGCTCCAACATGGCTTCAGTGTGGCGACTAAATTGACTTTATTTGATTGAAGCCAGAACTAAGGCACTTTATATGGGTGACATCATACTCGCTTGGTCCAGTTCTCTTTTACATTCATTGATGTAGATGTGAGTCCTAACAATTATCCTGGTGCTTTAACAGACAGGGTTACCATCTGTTTTTTTTTTTACTTGTTACATTGACAAATAATTTTTATAACCCTTAAGGTTAACAGAGACTCTGTTTTTCTACTGACTTTAGCTCACGTGGTTTCACACAGATTTTCCTAAAGCCCGTTAAGTCTGTTGCTGAAAGAGATGAAACACCTCAAAATGCTGAAAGGAAGACGGTATGCATACATTTATAAGATCATTCCACTTGCTAGATGGTGTTACCCCCTTAATCATCGGGTCATCAAGGGAAACAAAACAGAATGAGCCGAACTCCAGAGAAAATCCAGCCTTTCTATTTATTCTGTGCGATAATGGCTGAATTATTCATCCTGGGTGATTATTAATTAAAGGAGGCTCAGGTCCTGTGACAGGTACAGGCTGCCGAGGCACACGCTGACATTCCCCTGTGACGGGCAGGATGTTTCTCCCTTCATCCACCCTCATCTGGCTTTCCTCCTCACGTCTGTGGGGACACTGCCCTCACACATGTTACATGCCGTCATTCGCGACATTTTAACCCGACTCGCTGATACAAGAGGAGAAAGATTGCTGCGCAGTAATCATCTGTAAAAGTCAGTCAGGGTCAAGTCATTGTTTTCATGTTACTCTTTAGTTGTTGGTGATGTATTAGGTTGTTAGATGAAATTAATTATGTATGATCCTAAATTTTTACTATCCGTGATACATAGTGGGCCAACTTGATTATATTTAATGGACTTATATCATGCAGAATAACTTTTTGAGTTTTATTTGTATTATAATGTTAAATTTTCATGAAAAACACTCCAAAGCTGCCAGCGGCCAGCTCTAGGATGACATCATGAAATTGACGGCGACCACAAGGAGTGAAAGGCGGTTTCTCAGAGATTGAGTCGTCTTGGAATAGGACAAAGAGCTCACGAAAATAACTCATATTTCATTAAATTAAATGTTCTTTAGTGTACCAAAGGTAATATCTTATCATAGATGGATATAGTTTACCCAGAAAGGTTCAGAGCAGCATGATATGGGTCATTTAAAGTTCTTCATTCTTTTAGTGGTGAAAGTTCCCAATTCTTCAACTTGTGGAGACATAACAATTCATTGAATCATAATGTATCTTTGAGTTGGGCTGAAATGTCCTAAATTAAATCAAAACACAACTTTTTTCCCTTTTTTTTTACATTTGATCAATTTTGATTTTGATTGGAATGGCTACCATGAAATTGGGAAGACGGAAAGAGAAAGGGAGCAGACTATTTCCTGGTGGAGGAAAGGAGCAGACTAACCCTGTTAGATAAAGGGAGCAGACTGTCTCCTGGTGGAGAAACTCAGCAGACTATTTCCTGGCAGGGGAAGGGAGAAGACTATTGTCTGGTGGAGAAAGGGAGCAGACTATTTCCTGGTATTTCCAGGTGGACAAAGGGAGCAGACTATCTCCCGTTGGAGAAAGGGAGGATACTATTTCCTGGTGGAGGAAGGAATCAGACTCTTTCCTGGTGGAGAGAGGGAAAATACTATTTTGTGGTGGAGAAAGGGAGCAGACTATTTCCTGGTGGAGGAAAGGAGGAGAATATTTCCTGGTGAAGAAAGGGAGCAGACTATTTCCTGGTGGAGGAAAGGAGGAGAATATTTCCTGGTGAAGAAAGGGAATAGACTATTTCCTGGTGGAGAAAGCGAGCGAAGAATTAGAACAGCTGGTTTGAACATGGTCATTGAGCAAAGGTAGAATGATACGCGTGAAAAGGATTTTTGATCCAGAGATTAAGGATGCTTCAAACAGAACAGAAACCTTCACAGCTGGTTCTAATTAGAGCAATGTTCTCATCAATTCTATAAATCCCAATACGTTCATCTGTTGTTGTTGTCTGCATTTCTTGACTGAATTTCACCACAAAATGAACCCACTTTGTCTGTAGCAAATGACAGAAAACAAATGATGAGCATGGCTCTAGGATGACGTCAAAAAATGGGCGGCTCCCTCAAGAAACAAAAGGCGGAGCCTCAGAGATCAAATAGTTTTACTTCCGGGTTTACAAAAATATTCATATTTCATAAATAATTTGTTTTTTAGTGTTCCAAAGGTAATATCTGATCATTTAAAGTGAATGAATGAATAAAATGGTTTATTTCAATCAGGTCACAATACATGACATAACATAACTCTTAGTGAATCACAAGTAGATCGCTTGAAAGGGAGCGGAAGGAAGCAAACTTATATAATCCCACCCCGACTAAAGTAACCTGACAGAAAACAATAGCATATGGTCCAAGTAACAATGGTGATTATGGCTGTTTTATTTCTTACTTCATTTTCCTTCTTTACCTACTATATATCACATGGACCTCCTGAAGCCCTTTGATCCTCAGGTGGAATTTACCAGCCTATCACCAGACCACATGTAAACCAACAAGCTCAAACTCACTGATGCATTCACCAATGCTCACGTTGCTCATGGTGTTCACACTGGACTGTCACTACCTGACACTAGTGCATGTCCGCCACCTATAGCTGCAAGAAGTTTGGTTTGAAACGTCAAAGTGGTGAAAATCTCATAAATCTTGCTCCAGGCTTTTTCTTTCACTGATTTATTCCGATATATGAATTACTTGGTGTCAAAATTCTTGCTGAACACTAACAGCAATTACTAATTACTCGGTTGGTAGTTCTGTTAAATAAAGGTGAAACCATCCATATGTCACTATCAAATCTGAGTCTTTGATTGTTTAAAGTTTTACATGGTTTGATGGCTGTGCGTTTTGTACGTGGAGCCTGAAAGTGGTCGTAGCGACACCTGAACGGGAACATGTTGAACACGGAAACCATGTGTGTTTAAGAGACTTTTCATTGGAAGTGGTCGCTTGAACATTGTTGAGGGCGAAGTAAACGCAGCTTAAGACTCACTTTGATTCTCAAAACAAACTTTTTATGACCTCCTCATGATATTGTTAAGTCATAACATTCAAATAAACCTAGGACTCCATTTAATTTAGCATTACTTTGAACCCAAAAAAATCATGTTTGTTTTCTTAAATAATTTGAAAAAAGTCAGGCATGAAGGGGTTAATATGGCGGTCGGATTGATTGATTGATCAAGTTTATTTCAAATACAGATTATGGACAATACGGGCAAAACGCAGACAATTTTCTAACTCATTGCAGAAATTCTGAAATGCATTGATTAGAAAATAGAAACAAACAAACATAAAACAAAGACACGCTTATGTCACATTTTGTTCATTAAATATAGTAAATGTTAACTAAAGTTAATACATGATAACTAAAGGAATGGGAAGAAACAAACTTATACTATCTCACCCATAATTAGTAAACTCATTTTACAGTTTAGCAAACTAGAAGTTGAATTCTGAGCCAAAGATGTGAAGTTTGCAACTGAAAATAGGAGGAGAAAAACATTGAAGTTGCACCAAAGACATCTTCATTAAAAAATGTCACTTTAACTTTCTTACTTTTTTTAATTCAAGTACATTCTTACTAGCAGGAGGATATTAATTACAGGGTGTATTTTATTTAGAAATGTATATGCTGCTGTCAAAAGTAAAAATAAGTTAAAGTTATAAAAAATTAATTTGGTTATAATTTAGTTATTTTAAATATTTAAAAAGCTAAAGTTCATTAAAAACATGTCTTAATTGGCACAAAAACATAAATAAAGAGTGTTTTAGAAATACTGAAGAGGCTGGTTCATAAAGAACTCTCTAAAAAATACATATATGTTGCAAGCAAAAACATTTATGCCAAACAGAACATGAAACATAAGAATAGACGGAAGAGTTAAAAAGAAAACTGAGATGGAAAATATTTTCTGAGTTGAGGAAAATCTAACTAATCGAGTCTGAATGAGAGCAGTCGGGGATGTTCAAACACCCCAAAGCTTGTATTTTCATGCATTCTTTCTTTCCTCCGTGACCCTTCCTTCACATGCACGTCTGGTTTGCTGCACGGAGCAGCTGCTGCTGCCAGACTCAGGTAGACAGCGGCTGTTGCGTTCTCTGACCCTGTGTGGGAAGCTGGCAGTGGGAGGACATGCCCTGTGGCAATGCCAGGAGAAGGCCAGGAGGGCTGGGGTCCAGACCTACTCGGTCCCCGCTAATGGAACGGGGGCTTCGCCGTCCATATGGCCCTTTTGAAGCAGAGCGCCGGCTCTGGAGGTTGGCAGTCACCAAACAGCCTCTCGTTTGGGATGAAACAGGACAGGTTCAGACCTTGTACCACAAGGGCTTTTACCTCTGGATCAAATCTAAATGACCAAAAAAAATGTTCCTTTCAAAGGCTGTTAAAGCAAAAGTAAGAATTTGTTTTTATCAAGGCAGACCTCGGTGTGCTGCATGCTCTCAGTGTAAAAACGTACAGCTGTGTTGACAGTAAAGATTGAACAGAAGGAATGTTCCTGTTTCTTGCCGGGCATCTTGCTTTCTGTCTCTGACTGACAGCCTATAAATAGATGGGCTGGTGAGTGTAATAACAGGTTATTACACAGACAGATGAGGCACAGCTCTGTCATGCAGTGCTGCTGAGGTTCAACAACAAAAATCTGGATCCCCAGCAGCAAAATCTCCATAAACCATGACAAAAAACAAACAGAAACAAATAATCTCTTACAAATTGAAACCTTAGGTGATTGCAAAATTAATCATAAATGTTATAAATTTTGATAAAATTGATTAAGACTTGGACCATACCGTAAGAACACTTTTTACATAACCATTTGACTAAATTAATATTTAATCCCTAGTAAGAAATGACCTTTTTTTGTCAAGGCCATCAGAGCACGAAGCTATATCATAGAAAAAGAACATACGCTACAGGTTCTTTTATAGATGTTTTGTTGAACACAATTTTGTTTTAAGTGTGTTTATGTGTACATTTTCTTGAGTTCTTCCAAGAATTTTTAATTTTTTTTTTTAAAGTTTTTGTTTGTATAAGTGTAAATGTCACACTGATCATCGTTTAATGATCGGGGGTGGGATTAAAAAACTTTTTGACTTCTTCGTACTCCATTTTGAACTACATATTGAGGTGTTTTATTTTTATTTATTATTTATATAAAAATGTTTCTTGTTATTTTCTTGTTTTTTTATATAATTTACTACGTATTGCTCAAAATAAAGGACTAACTAATCAAAGTAACATTTACAATCTTACTCAAACGTCATTTTAATCATTTTTTCACATTTAAAAAGATAAATACTCAGAAATGTAATTTTAAGCTTACTTTCTCTTCATATATGTCCTCTATAGTCACAATTTGCATGAACAAACAAAAAGTTTTAAATTGTTGAAGTCCCCTTCCAATGAAAATTCTGTTTTTTGAGTTTTTACCATTTATGTGTCATTTCTCTTATGAAAGAGAACAAATGTAATAATAAATCATTTTATTTTTCATTTCTGAGTATTTCTCCTTTTAAATCAGTCAAACTGTCTTGGACAGACTCTGTTTGAATGAATGATCTTCTTTCCATCAACAGCTCTGCTGCACATGCACTAAACCCTCATCTGTTCCTAGTGTCTAGTTCAGGTTCTGGAGAAGAGAAGATGGTATCTTCACATTGACTGCAGTCAAATGAGCCGCCGTTCACATTTCTGTGGTCAAATCAGCATCACTGGATTTTTGGTGTGAGTTTCATCCAATACTTACGGTAGCAGGACTGAGAACGCTGGAAAATCTCCACCAGACTCCACGGAGCTTCTTGATGTGACCACGGAAATGTGAACGGCGGCTCATTTGACCGCAGTTGGAAAGGATTGTAAATCAATGAAAGAGCATTTTGATGTTAGCTTTGATTATTTTATCAAGAACTCTGAGAAACCAATGATTGAATGTATTGATCACAGTCAATAAACATTGGAGAATTAGCTAAAAGAGTCTTTGGTGAACTGGAAGGAGAAAGAATCAGGATTTTGGAGGAAGTTCTGTCCATGAAGATCTTCACTTCCTCGTCCCAGCTGACATCCGGATCAGTTCACTTTAAGTGAAACATGGAGACGGAAGCTTAATAATGTGGGCTGTTTCAATTCTTTAGGCCTTTTCTTAATTTCCTAGAATTATTAAAGCAAACGTTATCATTTTTTTCTGAAAATACTTTAAAACAAAGGGACATTTTGTTGCTTCTGCTATAATTTGTTGCAAAATATCTTAAAGGGAGCTAAGATTTTCTAAAAAAAAAAAAAAAAAAACTCTCTCCAAAAAAGAAAAAGCCTCAATCTGCTTGGCGATTTCTCCAAAGCTTCATCCATGATTCAGAACTACAATGTTGATATATGCGGATAACTTTTAGTTTCTGTTTTCCTTTTAACTGCATCTGCTGCACACAGTTCATCCTCTGCAGTCAGATATTTTTCTTCCCCTCAGAAAGAAGGAAATAAAGATTTATTTTTGTTCGGTTCACATTAACATGCCAGAAACTTTGAGAGCGTCCTCTAGATGGAGGTCAAGGAAAACGTACCTGCCAGGATGTGTGTGTGCAGTGTGAAAGCAGTAAAGTGGACACACGGAGCAGAGAAGCTCTATCGATCTGAGCCGTGCAGAAACCGGGGAAAGCGTCATGGAGATGCAGCATAAACAAATGCACTAACATGGTTTCACCCACTCTGCTGACTGTCCCACACAGGCTGATGCAAAGAACTAAAATAACCCCTAGCAGGTGACACGGACCATTTGTACTGCAGACCTAAAAAAGCGTAATTAAAGAGTGAAAATCACAGTTTGACGTTGCCCTGCCCTGGTTTCCAAACTAATGCTCAATTAGAAAGTGAGGCCAGACTCTTAAAACGGGTCACTCCTGCTCATCCTTCTCCAATTCCTCCCTCCTTTCTCTTTTCTTCCACCTTGTCTTCACTCTCCTTCTTCCGCCACCCACCCCTCTGGATCTGGAACAAAAGCCACCTCCATCACTCCCCTCCCCGTCTCCGGCTTTTTCTATCTCATTGGTGACAGCTGCCGCCAAACCGACTCGCAGAGCGAGAGAAATGATGTGTCAGTGGAAGGTCCTTTAGCCGGCGCTGCTAATCTGTCACACGCCGTTTGTTGTTTACTGCTTCTTCTCACACGCCGACTGGCCGGCGACGCTCGCCGCACAGCAACAGCAACAGATGCTGACCCACAGAAGTGTGAATCTCGCCGATTTCTCCCCGCTGTCAACCTGTAAATTACAGCTATCTGGAGTAATTAGACCCGATAAAACCCTTCCAAGCCGTACCCCCCTCCTCGACACACATGCACACGCACAGCTCTGTTCTGTCACTGACCTGAATGTGTGTCATTTGGAGACAGAGCGCTCCAGACCCAAACTGTTCAAACTGCCGTGCTTTAAGTAGCACCGTTTTAACCCAAAAATGTAAATGAGGTTTCATATATGAGGCTCCAGGCTCTCTTTGGGCCAGCACTGATGAAGCCGATATATCAGGGTGTCAAATACCAAAATACAAAATACATACCGGATAAACATTTATTAAACACACTAAAAGTACATTTTTAAACATTTAAAAACTGTAACTTTTTAACAAAACTATGAACGATAAAAAGGCAAAAATATTATTCCAGAATGAATCAACTTAAACCTTAAATAATTTTCAATATTTTACTCTACATAAAAATATATTTGTCAAAATCATACAACTTAGAAATAAGTGCAAGATAACATTGAACCATTAATAACAATTAAGTGAAATGATCTGGAGGACCGGATAGAATTACCTGGTGGGGCGGATCCCGCCATACCCGCCATAACCGCCATACCCGCCATACCCGCCATACCCCATAAAGACCACTGCAGCACAAAAATGGACAAAAATTCGAATTTCTTTCTAAAAGTATCTTTTATCTATGAGATAAAGATTATGACGTGTTAGGTGATTTGGTAAGTTTTGGTCACAGGATTTAACATGAGTGTTTTGAAAAAAAGAAATCAATTAATTTAACATTATTTCAATTAAGGATGTTCCAAAATATCGATATTGGGATATATCGCAATATTTAGTCCTGTGATTGATTCTTGATGGGTTTTCACCAAGTATCGATCTTTTATTTTTGTTTGAAGAGGCTGTAAAACTTTATAGTTGTCATCCTTTAGTGAGACGTTCCTTTGGAGGTAGATAGGGGGCGTGCGTTTCAAGATTGACTTTCGCAAGAATCAATGTATCGGGCAGCTACTTTAATTATTTCATGTTTGTACTGTTTTTCAGTAAAATTTTGCTCTGAGTAGTGACGCTACTGCTCATGTTTACTATTGTTAACACTGAATTTTACACATAATTTAGATTCAATTGTTGTCATTGCTTGTTAAAGACATAAGCTATGTCCAAATTCCCCCCTACTCACTATCTCGTGCATTCGCCATTTTCTAGTGCGGTCCGAATATACTAATTCCAAAATCAAAGTCATTGCGGAAAACTAGTGTGCATCGATACTCACTAGATAAGCTATTATAGACCACAATGCATTGCATTTGAAGAATTTTGAACAAAAAAAAAACATAAAACGTCCACATTTACACCATCAGAACACAGTGGAGTCATAAATAAATGTTGTGAAATGTTCGTATTTATTCAATTTTGACTTTGTGAAATCAGTGACATCATATCTGGCGTTTAGAGAACACGAAAGAAAGTAGTGAGCATCGTGTCCTGTAAAATCCAGGGCACTAGATAGTTTTTTTAGTAGTTAGGGATTAGCGTGGGAACTCTGACATAGCCCTTATTGATTTGCATAAAAGTGTCTATTATTTGTTACAAAAAATAAGACACGTTGTTTATTATGATTGTGTAACAAATGGAGATGTATGTTCCCAAAAAATGTGTTCTTCTATATAATGTGAGTTATTAGAGATGATTTATACCAATAATGGTGATATCATCGTATCGTGAGGTACCCAGTGATTCCCAGCCCTAATACAACAATGACTTGTTTTAAAAAATAAATAATAAATTAGTTTGGGTAATACTTTAAAATAAGATTCCTTAATAAGCTTTATTAACCCATTAATAAATATTATTAATGTGTTTCTAGGATGTTTATAAGACCTTTATTGGCCAAATAGGGTTTATTATCATACTTATAAGATTCATTACCATTCAAAGTGAGACCATTGTCCATAAAGGCCATATTAATAAACTGCTTATAAGCTTAACAACTGTATTAATTATCTTTGTCAGCATTATATTGAGTGTTTTGGAGCACCTCATCTAAAGTGTTACTGAGTTTTTCTCTCAATAAAGCTTAGAAAATTAGCTAAACTTTTCCCACCAAAGCGATTTCAGGGGGCCATTTTGGAAAGCCTCTTTACTGCCCCTAATGGAGTGATGATGAACTACATGGCAGAAGACATGGATCAAGTTATAGACAATGGAAAGTTTGGATAATTCTAATGAGATAAGGGTCTCAGAAATGCCTGTATCAAATATAATTTCTGAGGTTTTTTTAAGCATCTTTCCTCCAAAAACTCGTGACTTTGAGGGACTGAAGTTGGCATCCGTCCTGAGCCCATCTGCAGTAAACTATCTTGGACGAAAGAGCAAAAGTTGCCATTTGTCCTCTACTTATCCTCCTCGAGGTCTTGCAGGGACAGCGGGCTTTTGGACAGGACCGGAGGAGTCAGCATCAGGGCCGCCTCTTCTTGCCCTGGCATCCGTGTTCGGCCTGCACCACTGCAGCGACCACCACTGCCAAGCATGCTCTTAAAAGCAGACCTCTGTCTCTTTAGGTAACATGTGCAAAAGGTCACCCAGCCTGGTCTTGTCATCCTCTCCCACACTCTCTGCACTCCTCCTCCTCCAGCTCTTCTCTGGCCCTCTGTGTCCACTTCCTGGCCATCAGCGCCAATCACATTCTACCCTCGCCCCCTTAGCCGCCAGTGCCGAGCGGCAATCTGTCACCAGGGCACTGGGAGATGCCACCCTGCCGTCCGCCTTCCGTACACTGTGGTAATGGCTTCTGGCAGCCCCAGAAAAAGAAGTAACCGGCAAAAAGGCAGAGGAGTGAGCGGGGAGGGAGGACTGACGCCCAGAGAGCGGAGCGGTCGCTCTCGTATTCATGCTGCTGTTCGACCCCTCCTCCCCTTTTTGCCCCACCTCGCTTTGGCCCGGTCGCTTTGCACGATACTTCAGTGAATAAATGAGTCGTTTTAATCCGACTGACAAGCTGGCATTGCGCAGCCCTGCCCTCCATCTGTACTGGTCGGCCAACGCAGCAGCAGGCCCCAGGCAGCCCGATGTGCCAATCCAACACACAGCTTATCCTGGCTGTAGCTTCAGGGACAGAAGGGTTAGAGCTCTATGCGGCAGCTACCTTCTCCACCAAGAGCTATTTATATAAGAAAAGAATTAGCTGGTGGAGGCTTTGATGCCCTGAAAAAAAATAAAAAGAATTTACTCTCAGCTTGTGTTATTTTTTTTGCCATTTTGTCCTCTACACATCCTTGTAAATAAAAAAATAATAATAATTTTAGAGCACTTCTTCCTTCTTTCATGGAGCTAAGAGAACATTTTAAAGGTCATGTCTTTTTCAAAGTACCAAACAGATTTTCCCACCACTGTGGGTTGAATTTTGCCGTGTCATCCTTGGCACAATGAGAGTGCAAATACACACACAAAAAAAGCCCAGAGAGATTAAAAAACACTTGGCCGCAGGAGGTGCTAAACCCTCTGCTCCATTTCCTCTCTCCACAAGCTCCTCTGCGCTCCCTCTTTCGGCCATGTGTCGCCTCCAAGTTATTTGGGAAGGGACCTGGTAACATTTGAGTGCCCAATTAAGCGCAGGGGCTCCGTCCGCGCCCCCCTCCGGGTTCTGTTCAGGCACGTCACCGGCGAACGCCGCACACACTCCCTGCAGCCCTCACTCCTCCCACCCGCTCGCTCTTTTTCATGCTTACTTCCCCCCGTCTGTTCTGCCGCTTTCTTACCCCAACAGACTCCTCTCTGGTTAAAGATCCCCCGCAGATCTGACTGCAGCTTATCTTTGGAACAGGAGGTTACGACTGTTTGATCCATGGCGGCCGGACCCGGTGCCAGTTACACACCCGGGCCTGGATGGTGCTCATCAGCCGCGGGGATCCTCCCGCTGCGGTTGTGTTTTGCCTCTTTTTTGAAAGATTAAGCACTGTTTCCTTAAATTAGCCTGAAAAACAGGAAGATATAAGAAGATATTCGTTTCCTCGCAAGGTCAACGAGGCGCTCGTCGTTACCCAGATTGAATAATTAGTGAATTTAAGAAGCCTGAAAACAGTTCGAACAGTGAGGTTTTTTTTTTTTTTTAAGTGCTAAAGAACTGTTTATTTCCTTAACTTAGGAGGTGTCAAACTCAGCACACGGGTTGAAAAGCAAAACATACCTTAGGTCGCGGGCCGAACAGGATAAACATTTATTGAACACTCTAAAACAAAATTTTTAAAACGTTAGAACAGTAACATAATTATGAACTAGATACATAGCATTACCTGCAATAATGCTATAGTGTGAATGCTGTAAGCTGAATGTGGCCGCTGAAGATGCTGGAATTGAAAACGCTAAAAACGCTGATGCTGACAGCTAGCTAAAATATTGGATAAACGCCAAATTAGCCTAATAAACAAACAAACAAAACTTGGGTTAACCAAAACAGCTTGTACGTAGCTAAAGAAATAGCTAAACTTTCAAATAGTCTAAAAAAATAGAAAAAACTAAATTAGCCAAAACAGCTAGCATGCAAATATTAGCCTAACTTTGAAACAGCCTAAAAAACTTAAATAGAAAAGCCTAAATTATCTATAACAGCTAGCATGTAGCTGAAAAAATAGCTAAACTTCAAAATATCCCGAAAAGCTGTAAAGAACCTAAATTAGCCAAAACAGCTCGCACGTAAATATTAGCCTAACTGTGAAACAGCCTAAAAAACTAAAATAGAAAAGCCTAAATTAGCCAAAACAGCTAGTATGTAGCTGAAAAAATAGCTAAGCTTCAAAAATCCTGAAAAACTGGAAAAAGCTAAATTAGCAAAAACAGCTCGTATGTAGATATTAGCATAACTTTAAAACAACCAAAAAAAACAAAAAAACAAAATAGAAAAGCCTAAATTATCTATAACAGCTAGCATGTAGCTGAAAAAATAGCTAAACTTCAAAATATCCTGAAAAACTGGAAAAAACCTAAATTAGCCAAAACAGCTTGCATGTAAATATTAGTCTAACTTTAAAACAGCCAAAAAAACTAAAATAGAAAAGCCTAAATTAGCCAAAACAGCTAGTATGTAGCTGAAAAAATAGCTAAGCTTCAAAAATCCAGAAAAACTGGAAAAAGCTAAATTAGCAAAAACAGCTTGCATGTAGCTGAAATATTAGCTAAACTCCAAAATAGCCTAACAAATGCCAACATAGTCCAAAAAGCTAACAGAAGGCCAATTTTTTAAAATTAAAAACTGTAACTTTTTAACACAAATATGAATAGTAAAAAGGCAGGAATATTATTTCAGAATAAATCAGCTTAAATCCTAAATAACTTTAGTTATTTACTTAACTTTTTATTTTACTCTCCATAAAAATATATTTTGTCGAAATTATACAAGTTAGAAATGAGCGCAAGATAACATCGGGCCACTAATAACAATAAAATAAAATGATCTGGAGGGCCGGATAGAATTACCTGGAGGGCCGGATCTGGCCCCCGGGCCTTGACTTTGACACGTGCCTTAACTGAAGTGAAAGATCATCACTTGGTAATTTAGGTTACAGGCGTGGCGGTGACAGCTGGGCAGCACTGAAAGCTGACCAAATCGACATAAATCACTGTCTTTTTTTATTCAATAAGTAGGTTAATATCTCAGAAAAATGTTTTATTCAAAGAGACAGTGTAAAGGGACGGCAAGTGTTTTTGAGGTGGAGGGCCGGGCTGAGTTTGGCATGTCCCCGCGGTCTCCTCTGTTTAAGGAACCATCCTCGTCCCTCGTGAGCGCTCTCCATATTAAACAAGTGCTTTGTAAGTGTGCTGTCATAACTGTTCATCACAAATAAATACTTAAACAGTGAGAGCTTAGCGCCCCACTGCTTTGCAGTATGCTGTTTTTTTTTTTCTCGGCGAACTGCATTTCCTTTTTCTGACTATATGTTCTGGTGTCCTTCAACTCTGGAGTGTGCTGGGAGGGAGCTAGTGGCTAGTGCCCATGTGCCAAGCCTCCCTGCTTGGTGTCTCATACTCTCTGCCCTCACCTGAGGCCTTGCCCCAACAGGACGGAGAGGCCCAGAGGCAGTGCAGCTCCCGAGATGACACCCTTTTCTCCTTCCTCTTGTTGTTTCTGCACAAACACCCTCCCACGGACCCTTCCAAGTTCAATCACTCGCCATCCTGCCCCAGACACGGGGGCAAAAGTCCACTGCAGCCCGCCCGTCCTCTATGGCAGCTTTTGGAAGGTGATCCGAGACTTTTTTTTCTCTTCTTGGTGGGCTGGCTGGCTGGCTCCGGCGCAACGCGGCATGCGCTGGCGTCGGCGCCGAGGCTGGATCGGTTTGTTCAGAAGCTGATGAATTGCAGGCGAGATGCGGAGCGGCAGCCAGCGAGGCGCTCCGGCAAGCAGCCGTCATGCACCATCACGGTGCGCTCGTGTGATGGGGGAAATCAGAGAGACAGAACTGACAACTTAATTTAACACCAGATCTGGAGGAAGCCAGAATGCCACTGCGCACTGGATAATTGATAACTCTGCCACCCTAACACACCTTGGTTCACCTCACACTCGCTCATTTCTGACCCAAATCGTTGTTTGGAGCATTAAAGGCTCTCGGCTAATTGTTGTACTTTCACTCTAAAGGGTTTGAAAATGATCCGTCTCCCAGGTAGATACTGTCAGAGTCACCCAGCACTCGTGTCAGGGAATCGAAACACCTTCACCTGTCAGCTCACTTTGTTATTTTTCACCAAATTATAACACAAAAATAAAGAAAACAATTCTTTACTTTCCTTTTTTCAGTGTTTCTATCATTTCTATCAGACAGCTGTTCAAAAAACGTGTTTTGAGCTTCATCATCAGCTGTATATTTAACGCTCCTTTGGGAAACAGTGACTGTAGTCCGACCAAAGAGCAGCAGCAATGCTAACATTTCTGCCGCTGCAGCAGCAAGATGGCAGTGCCTGGATCGTCTTCACAGGCTGCCAACCAGGAGCCCGGTCGACTGGTAATGTCTATTAATTACTAATACAAACTGCTAATTAGCCGACCAAACACTGGCATCTGTATGGTTTGCTCTTCCTGCAGCGATGAAATGGAGTCTTAACACAAAGAGGCAGCAAACCTGAAGCTGCCTGATGTGCATGGAAATGAGCAAAGCTCACACACACGGTCAAGCAGAGGGTGAAGACTACGACCAGAGGAGTTCAGAGGTGGAGATATGGGAGAGCAGAAGTGAACCACTTTTCTGTATGACTTACATGCCTGTTGGGGGAGTTTTTGAAGAAGACACAATGTTTAGATTTGCCCTCAGTGGATTAATCAAGATGTTATACTTTCTTTTTTTGTTTCTATTTATATTTTATCTATGTTTTAAGCCTGAAAACTAATTTGTATTAAAGTGTTTTATCAATAAAGTTCTGGATTAGATTGGATTGGAGTAAAATGGATTTGATTAGATTAGATTAGATTAGATTAGATTAGATTAGATTAGATTAGATTAGATTAGATTAGATTAGATTAGATTAGTTCGAATCACATTAGATTTCATTGGATTGGATTGGTCGGGATTAGAATAGATCAGACTGGATTCGGTTAGATTAGAGTAGGTCAGAATGGTA
>NC_050523.1:21623468-21633860 GCF_002922805.2 Oryzias melastigma | reverse complement strand
TGAAATGGAGTATTAACACAAAGAGGCAGCAAACCTGAAGCTGCCTGATGTGCATGGAAATGAGCACAGCTCACACACACGGTCAAGCAGAGGGTGAAGACTACGACCAGAGGAGTTCAGAGGTGGAGATATGGGAGAGCACAAGTGAACCACTTTTCTGTATGACTCACATGCCTGTTGGGGGAGTTTTTGAAGAAGACACAATGTTTAGATTTGCCCTCAGTGGACTGATCAAGATGTTATACTTTCTTTTTTTGTTTCTATTTATATTTTATCTATGTGTCATTTTATGTTTCATGATGTTGCATGCAGTGGTTGGTTGGGTTTATGGGAATTCTTTGTATTTAACTTAAAAAAATGTTTTAAGCCTAAAAACTAATTTGTTTTAAAGTGTTTTATCAATAAAGTTCTGGATTAGATTGGATTGGAGTAAAATGGATTAGATTAGATGAGTTTAGATTAGATTAGATTAGATTAGATTAGATTAGATTAGATAGGATTAGTTCGAATCACATTAGATTTCATTGGATTGCATTGGTCTGGATTAGATTAGATCAGACTGGATTGGGTTAGATTAGAGTAGGTCAGACTGGTATGGATTGGATTAAATCAGACCAGACTGAATTGTATTAGATCAGATAACATTGGATTAGAATTGATTAGAACGGATCACACTGGATTGGACTGGATTAGATTAGATCAGACTGGATTGTACCTGATTAGATAACATTGTATTGGATTGGATTGGATTCGATTAGATCAGATTAGATCAGATCACACTGGATTGCATTAGATTAGATTAATTTGGATTAGATTGGATTACACTTGATTGCATCTGATTAGATTAGATCAGATTAGATTCAATTCGATTGGATTGGACTGGATTAGATTTGATTAGATAAGATTAGATCAAATCGGATCACTTTGGATTGGATGGGATTAGATTATATTGCTTGAAAGGAAGTGGGAGGACCTTACAATTGTAAGGCTCGACTATACAATTTTATTTACATGAATTATCATAATCCGGTTCATTTTTACCAATTTATATATATATATACACATATTTATACCTCACCAACACAGATTCAGGTCATTAAGAATTCTTAAGTATCAATAAATCACATAATCACGCAAGTAGACATAACACTATTTTAGAATTCATCATAGGATATCATATGCAGATCAAGTATTAAAAATCAATAATATGTGCAGATTATTTTTCATTGGAAAAATCAATTTAAATCAATTAAAAAAGAAAAAGATTTAAAATTGAATTTTTTTTTATCATTCACATAAAGAAAATGGTGAGGTCAAGCCGGGGTCAGACTATGTAAATTTGTTTTCTCCCACCCTCTTTCAAATGATCTATAACTTGATGCCTAGTTATCCTATGTCTGACGTATCTTTGTAAGAATGTAAACCTCTGTTGATTGAATTGTACATTTGCAACCTTTTTTTTCAATCTTCCACAGATCAAAACAAGTGTATTTTGCTGCAATTTCAGGGTCATTTATTGACAAATTGAAGCATTTTATTGCTAACTACTTAGATTAACCCACAAACGGAGCTACAGGGGGCAAAGGGTGGCAGCTGCCCCCCTCAATGACAAGCTTTCCCCCCAATTTTAAGTCATTATTAGCATTTTCCTAGAGATTAAGAAATCATTGCTTATTTACGCTTTGCAAAAATAACATGAGCAATGTTTTATATGAAAGATTAATTATAATTTTTTGCCCTTTCATTTGTAGTAGCTTTCTCCTGCTTTCAAATAAAAGGCTCTAGCTCCTCCACTACATTAACCAATAACCATTAATCATGTACCAATTAATCCATTTAATTTAGCCTCACTTTGAAGGAAAAAAAACACTGAAGACTGTGTTTATTAATAGAATTGGAGATAGAGGTTAAACTGACATTTTATGTGCCAAAAGGTCAAAGGTTAGGAGTATGAATTCAGAAATGTGAGACATTTAATGAAAAAAAATTGAGTTTATGTAGTAATCAGCTGCACATTTATTTAAACTTTTTAAGGGCTTTAAACAGAAAGTTGGGTAATTTACTACAAAGGAGTCATGAAAAATCAAGTTTTGTCTGACTTAAAAAAGGGAAGACTTAGAGTTGTTGTGAGCTAAAAACGGAAATTATGGCTTAAACTAATCAAGAATAAAGACTAGTATTCACAGGATTCTAAATGTATAAGTTTTACTGTAATAATGTGCTGTTTTTCTCGTCCTTAAATCTACAGAGAGACGATGACAGAGACAAGGACACCGGTCTGCACAAACCTATGGCTCAAACAAAAGAAGCTGGACCGGTTCTGGAAGAATTTGTGAGTTATTGCTTTTAGCTCGCCTCCGAGCCACACCCAGCTCTTTCCCAGCCAAGAGGAGATGCCACTTCCGCCATCGCCCCAGCTTCTCAGGCAAAAAAAAAAGAAGGGGGAGAGAGTAATCGGCCACAAAGTGTCAGCCAGCCTTAATCCCCTTTTAATTCCCTTGCAGGGCCTGCGCCAGGTCTCTGGCTGCACGGCGAAGCCGGCCGCCGATGGCAGCATGACCGCAGTGACAGGCAGGCAGCGCAGGCCGGAGGGTCTTTACTGGGATCCCAGCTAAGAAAATACAATAACCACACAGTGCCGCCACTATTTGCCTTACACTTGAGCGGGATTTAGGCTTCCCCAGCACTCTGTCAGAAGAGTGTGTCTTCACACACACAGCTGTCATGCAACCAGATTGCACCGAGGACATATGCATGCTCTTTTTGTCTCTGCTCCCCGCACGACTGTGAGCACGCACACAAACACGCACCTGCATGCATATATTAGGCATGTGCTTGGACACTCAAGCACACCCCTGGTAATACTGCACTAGATGAGGCTATTTATATCTTAATTTATACAGGTTGGTCTCAGCGTGGAGGTCGCTGCCACACAGCTGGCCAATCCCCCGCAATCCCACAATGCCAAGAGTGTTATCTCCTTTTGAACACCAATTTATTTTCTTCCCTCCTCTCTGATATTCAAAAGTAAAGGTCCTGTCATTAAAATGTATGCTTTCTCAACACACTTGCAACAGAAAAGGGCAGCATTCACTCCACATTCACGTAATGAAAGGCGTGAAGGAAAAAGGAGGCGCGCGCTGAGGAGGCGAAGCACATCGCAGCGCTTTTCCCTGAGAGCTGGGTTCAGTGGAACAAAATGGTGAAGGTTAACGCTATTCTGGCAGATGAGGGGATTTTTTTTTACCTGACATTTACACATAGCAGGGATTTTCTCCCAGAGAGCGCCCTCATAACACTGGCAGTATATGAACAGTGGCATGTGCATTAAGTGTACAAAATATAAAAATTGTTCCCGAGTTGCAGAGAAAGCGCACGTTCAGATGAGGCTCAGAATGATTTTAATGGTGTACAGGATCAAAACGTATCAGTGATGGAGACAAGATGATTGAAAAACAGTCAAGATGAATTTCAAAGTGACATGTTCATCATCACAGATTAGCTTTTAACCCCATATAACCATTTGTATCATATTTGATCCAAACATTTCTAAGACCCCTATCTTATTCAACTTTCCTTAAAAAATTCTTGTATTTCACTTGTTTTCTGCCCTGTAGTTCATCATCATTCCACTGGGGGCAGTAGAAGGTCATTTCAAAATGGCTGCTACCATCAACACTTTTGGCAGTAAAAGTAAAGTTAATTTTCTAAACCTTTCGGTGAGAACTTCTTATCTTTTGTTATTCATTTTTTAAAATGACTACTTATTGAATTAAAATAATGCAACATTTGTTAAAATTTAATTATTTATGATACAGTTACACCATGTTAAAAATGTGTGGATCAAATATGAGACAGTGGGTAAATAAGGTGCTTTTTTCCTGAATTCTCATGTCTATATTTTTGCATTAATCTAATATTCTTGTGAACGAAAACGTATCAAATCACTCACCGAATCATAACGAATACTTTCTATATCTCATAAAAAATATTGCAAATATATATGTATGGAATTCATCAAAGAGTTACAAACACACTTTGATGTAGGGCTTTAAACCATCATTTATCAGACAAATTAATGCTTTGCTGCACTTCCAGACTATCTGCATCATTGAATTTATATTGTGCAGAATTGAATCATAAAACCTACACTGAGATATTTAGTGTCACGACATGGATACTCTTAGAAAGTGTGATATAGAACAACTACCTGTTGTCCTGATCATGCACTGAAGTAAAAGAAATGCTAAACGTTGTGACTTTGGTTCTTGTCCTTGAAAAACAGCAACATGCTGATAATTATTCTGATTATCTGTTCTTAAAATGTGATCTCTAGGCCCATTTACACTAATTTAGAATGATAAAAAAGTATTTTGTTTGTTTTTAGAATTTGCAGAGGTTTCCCCCTATAATTCAGATCATTAACTTTAACAGAATAAAACCCCGTAATACTCTGTGATATGTAATTAACCCATTTTTGTTCATATCTGACTAAAGTGTAATTTGCCACAATCAGGATAAGATGCCCTGTAATGGGTTGATAAACTGTGCATCTACCCCACCTTTGCCCTTCAGGAGCTGGATTATTATATACATTTCTTAGGTATGAAGACCTCTAACAATTAAGTTATCTTAACCCTAGAACACTTTCGCTATAAAACGTTACACCATCACTTTTGGCGGGTAATTTCTGCCTGAAATAAAATACCCAATAAAAAGTATTTTTCACAAAAAATAATTCATAATTTGACAACACATGAGGAATTAGTTATTTTTTTATTTTTAACTGTGGTTTATGTACTAAAATGAAAAATAAATACATAGGAAGATCCTAAAAAAGGCTTGAAAATGGCTGAAAAATCAGGAATTTGAGAAGAAAAAAATTAAAAAAAAATTACACAGACTTCTGGGTTATCTTGAAGACTTCTGGGCATATGTTCTCTGAACTGATCAATTAAAAGATGAAATAAGTCACAAAAAAAACAGCAAAACATGGTGGTGGAAGTGTAATGATCTGTGGCCATTTAAAGCTTGATCTCAGAGTTAGATTAAGGTTATATGGTTTCAAAAAAGTTACAAAAATCCAAGATCATTTGGAGGTAATCAAGGTCCCGACAAAAATGACTTTCAGCTGTTTTATTATGAAAAAAAAAACACTTAAAGGGGCCGTACCATGATTTTCTTAAGCCTTTCAGAGTGAACTATATCCATATATATCATCATATATTACCTTTGGAACATTAAAAAACAAATTATTTATAAAATATTATTTTTTTTGTGATTTTTTTTCTGCCGTAAAACGACTCGATTCCTGAAGCTCCGCCTACCTCTGCGTGTGGGTGCCGCCCATTTCATGAAGCCATCCTGGAGCCTTTAGCAGCATGTCTGCATTCCTCCCAACAAAATAAACATCCAATTTTTTCAAAGATGAACGAATCAAAATACCGCTTTGAGGCTCTAAAAAACCACTTAAAAGAGCCATACCATGAAAAAAAAAACTTTTTCAAAAATACTATACTATTCATTCCTCATTACAAAGAACCCCAAAGCGACATTTTGATCCATTCACACATTTCTGAGTAATCTTCAAGAAAGCAGCCCGTCCCATACCCACGAAAACGAACGGGTCCTCACGTGCTGATGTCACAGAGTGAGACCGCCCCTTTCAGGAAGAATCTGCTCTTAACTTACAGAATGTTAAAGATTTTGTGTTTAAGCGTCACCGAATATTAAAGGGCTAAAGTGTTAAAGAGAATTTCTAAAATTCCTCTCTTTTCTGTGTGAAAGGCTCCAGCACTTTTCCCAGCAAAGGTCTTTACAGCAACATAAGGCGTTCGCCTAGATTTCCAGTCCAGTCTCATTTAAGGCTAATTCCTGTGTGGGTCTGGATGTTTGATCCCATTGCCCATCTGAAGTAATTAAAGGGTTATTAGTAAACAGATATTCACGCTCGCTCACTCTTGCCAACTGTTTCTTGCCATCTGCTGCCTGTGCGCGTGCTTTGACATTGCCGCTAAAGCGCCGCAGACGTTTCACCGGGAACGAACACCACAGTCAAGCCGTGTCATTTTTATTTGTGAGTCACAGAGCCGGATGATAGGACCGAAGGAAATTATATGTTCTATTTTAAACCTGCTTGTTAATTTCAATATCTTTCAACTGGTTCCACTTTTATAGCGGCCGACCACTGCGCTGGCGTTTCATCTCCACGGTCCCCTCTTCTTCCTCCTTCCCTCTTTCTCTCTCCTCCAGCTCCAGCTCTGCCCTTCTGTCTGTTTTTATCCTCTTTTTATTTTCAGTAATATAGAAGGGATTAACCCTGCTGGCCCCTTGGTGGTTACTGTTTCATTTTATTCTTATTAAAATCTTAAGAACCTGCTTTATTATTCCTGTTTGATACTACCTCAATAATCCTCTGCCTGCCTGCGCTTGTGTGTGTGGCATCCAGCCACAGGCCCATAGGTGTGCTGTGTGATGGATGTGTGTGCTCATGTTTGAACTGGCAGGAAGTCCATAACACATTATAGAAATTTTAATCACCCAAGAGCAACATATAGATGCACAAACAATTCCTCGCGGACCCTGAAATGCTTCTCACTCTCCTCCTTTCCCACATTAAAGTCCTTTATTATCAGAAGAGAAGCTTTGTGAAGCGACACGCTGCACATTTCAAATCATTGTCTTGTGCTTCCTGTAATTTGCCTCTTCTGACAGATGTGTTTTTTTCCGCGTACGTGTCGAGATGGCTATTACCGCTGATGGGTCTCTGGTGTTTGCTGTGATCTTTCTTTGCAGCGAGTTGCATTGATTTTACGAAACCTCTGATAAATCTCAGACAGGAACGAGACAGGAGTGTTGTCACAGCAAAGCAGCTGTGGATCAGCCGGTGATTTCATTGACCCGGGGAGGTTTATTTAGAGAAGCAGAGCAGAACTGGCACCGCGAGGTGTTAGCGCTGCTTTACATCTACTCTTAAATATTTTAAATTCCCCCTCCGCTAAACATCAGCTGAATGATGGGAAGGAGGACTGACTAATCCCATTTATATTTTCTTTGATTTCGTTCATTTTAAGTGTTTTTTTTTTTTTTGCTGCCATGCCTGTGTGTTTTTAGGTTTGTCATATGTGAGCAGGCAGGCTGATTCCAGGCAAGCTAATGTAATATTAACCTATCATTTAGTATTCTTTTGAAGAGCATCTGTCCAAATCTGTAAGCTTTCCAGCCTTTCAGACTCATCATCTCTTCATTAAAGGTGTAATACCGATGGAGCGTCTCTGCAGGCAGAGAGGATTACAGCATCGACTTAGCAAAAGGTCAACATTGTTTGATTTTCTTAAAGGTTACTATTTATACCTATTTATCCACCGACGTTTTCTCATAGTGAATTTGAGCACCCATAATGGGTGCACATGGTGTAATTTATCACCGTCTTTGTCTCCGAGTTAGTGAGTCCACACAGGTGCACGCACGTGTGGTTTCCTTTAAAGCCCCCCTCCGATGAAAATACTGTTTTTTGAGTTTTTAACATGTATGTGTGGCATTTTTCTTATGAAAAAGAACAAATGTAAGAAGAAATAGTTTTGATGATTTAATAAATTACCGATATTGCTTAGTGGTTTTATTTAACAACAGAGCTATTATAATCAGACAGGGGGATCAGGGGCGGGGCTGCTCAGCTCAGCTCCAAAAGCCACACCCCCTCAGAGGAGATTTTGAAATGGAGGCTTCAGATCTACATAAAAGAAATGGCTTTTTAAGAAATTTACGTTGTAGGATTTTGGTTAAAAACTTCAAAATCATAATTAAAACACTAGTGAGAATGTTTTTTAAAGTTTAAAAAAATGTTCATAGGAGGACTTTAGAGATACACTCGATGGAAATGGTGTTTTTAACATGTTTCTGATGAGGGAGGACATATAGAATGAAATTATGTTTAAAATTTCATTTCAAATCATTAAGATTTAGATGGAAACAATGCTGTTGGAAAAAGCTTGTGTGACATAGAAGTTGCTACGGCAAGCCATAAGCTACTCCGCTCCATTCTGATGCGGGATGGGCTTACTCCAATGGTCCCGCCCACAATAGAGAGGTGAACCTAATGAACTCCTGTCGCTCTGCAGAAACTGTCCTAGAAAATGATGCAGGTTTATGGCTAAAAACAGCATAATCATAATTAAAATACCACTGGGAATGATTTGAATATAGAACAAAAGATGATCGGAGTTGGTCTTTAAAGATAGAGGAAGAATTTCAATAAAGATGGAGTCTGTTCTTGCTCTTTTTTTACTCCACAGGTGCACATTTTCCACTTTCAGCCGTTCATCCCCTAAAAACCATCCAGCACTTCCCCTTCCACGCCTCCCTGCCATCTTTTATCTCATCCTCGCTCGCAAACAGGCACGTAACCAAATCCTTCCTCCTCTGCCTCTGCAGCGGGGGGTCACACAGTCAAAATGACTCTTTTTATTACAGTTCATAAACAGCGGCTCCTTTGGAGGCCCTGGGAAATTTCACATAAACTTTGATCAAACACACGTTAGCCTCCCTGGTCCTCAGCAACCTCTCTCCATGTGTGAAAATAGCTACGCTCAATCACAGGCAGAGAAAACACACGGAAAACAGTGCAAATAGCAAGGCAGGCACTGATATATCAAGTCATTATTGACCAGGACGCCGGGGGAATAGATCTCATAAAAACAATAAGTTACTCTTTGCCTTTTTTCCCCTGCTCTACCCTTTCCTCTTTTAGCGGAGGCAGTAAACTTTGTGGCTTAAAATTAATAGCTTTGAGGGGAGCTCAGGTGAGCAATCCAAAGTGATAAGAGCATCTGAAGTAAAAGGTGTGTGTTCGCGGGCGCGGGGAGCTCGGAAACCCTTTTCCTGGCTTCCTCTCATTCCTTTTCATGTCCTTTTGTCGACTAAGTTGTCAGATTTTTCACAGATCTTGTAGGGTCTTAATGTTTGGATGGGATTTCAGGAGTTTTCACATTTTGTCCACAACTGTCAAAAGGTCAATTCCTCCTGCGTCCCTCTTTGTTCAAACTTCAAAAAGAGGTCGCCTAAAAATAGAAAAAAGAAAGACTAGAAAGTCGTAGGATGATCTGTCCATGCAGCAAGTCATTTCTACTTAAGACGAGATCTTAGAATAATGTTTAAAAATCTAGAAGCATGGAGCATTCAAAAAGGGAGAAATAAGCTAAAAAAAAAGCTGTAAAAATTCTAAACACCCCAATTATATTTTTATTCTAGTTCTAAACAAATGGTTGATATTTTTTTTTTTAGTCTTTATGAACCTAAATGTAGTTTATTTTGACTACAGTGACAAAAAACTAGAGGAAATTGATCATTTTAGAACAAAATAAGAACAAGAAAATATACAATCTTTGTACAAGTTAACCCATCTTCACAAATACTCATATAATCTGAAACTAGCACTTATTCTTACAAGATAAATCTACATTTTTGTTTGAAAAATATTAACAATAAATGCCAGTCTAACTGATCAACATATATTGAACTTTTAAACAACTTCCTTAAAATTAAACCAAAAATTACAGAGCGCCTTATTACCTTAAGATAATAAATATAATGTCAGCTCTTAAAAATGTAAATTAAACACATTTGGACGTCTCATGAACATTTCTTAAATCAAATTTTGACTGTGCTGAGTTTGAGAAATGCTTGGAAAAGTGTAGAGCAATGATAACGTATTTTGTACTCTATAGCTAAGGTGCATTTAAAAACCTTTACCTTAAAAAAAATAAAAAAAATAAAAAAAACCCCACAAGGCAATTTATAATCCAGACCCCCTTATATATGGGTTCATTTTGGTTGTACTTAATGATGATTAAGTGATGTGGTTCTTTGGTTGGGTGTTATTGCGAATATGCTAACAGGGCTAACGTGTAAAGGTGACGAACTGTGGCTATACATGTCCAATGTCCGTCCCATATCACTAACTTCTAAAATGCTACAGTATATACTGTACTATAGCACCCTGGATTTGAAATGCAATTCAGACATCATGCTCACTACTTTTTTTTTTAATATGATGTCAACGATTTCACAAAAGTGAAAACTTAATCAATACTAGCATTTTACAACAACCATTTTTGAATCCACTGTGTTTTGATAATTAAAATGCTGATAAAATGCAATAAAATATATTTTAAAAACACATTACATTTTTTTGCAAATGTTTTTACAGTGCAATGTATTGTGGTCTATATTCCCCAAACCTGTGAGCATCAATGTACTTTAGCTTTTCTCAGAGAATTCTGGGAAATTTCTAGGGCCCTCAATTTTGGAACTGTAGATTCAGAAAGCTCTACAAAATGGAAAATGTATTAGATAATGTACTGTGTAGTGAGTAGTTTAGACTTCAGAATTTGG